>NW_017278185.1:772307-788958 GCF_001594065.2 Cyphomyrmex costatus | reverse complement strand
TACCCCCCCCCCCCCCTCGCCCCTTGATTTCCGCGAAAGGTTAATTTGGCGCGCGTATACAACGAAAATATTATCATTGTAATTAATTTTAAATTAAAACGAAAGAATATATTTCAGGAAATTAATATTTTAATTAAAATGAAAGTTTTATTATTAGCTAATTATGTATAAAACAAAAATATAAGCATGTTCATTAATTTGTTATCAAGATTTTTGCTACTTACTGTACATCATTATACGTGAAATATAAAGTTGAATGATATATATTACTTAGATAATACGAATATGTAAAAGTGTATGTTTGTAAAGATATAGAACATATATATACATAATATAATTTTAAGAAAAACGTAAACATTTGCAATTTTATATATTTGGTTAAATAAATATATAAAGGTTTTTAAAACGTAGAGTTCGACGTTGACTTTGACTAAAGTCGGAAAAGTCTGTAACTTTATTCCGCACTGAAACTTTAAATCTTTCTATTAAACTCGACCGATTTCTTGAATCTAATAAAAATTCATCCTGAAGTTCCGCATGCGTACTATATGCAGTGATTGCGACTATTTGAAATGTTTGAAAACATTAATGTCAATCTAATGTAAAAATCTTGCAGATGATATTATTCAGTAAAAAACCACATTTAATCATAGCGAGAAATCGTATAGCATATTACATTAAAAGGCAAATCTTTACTCTGATATCACATAGTTTTAATTAGTATAATGGATACTTTAATCAAATCAGTAATATGACAATGTGTGGACGACATAGGTACTGAAACATTTCATGAAGAATTATTATTCACGTTTGAGAGTAATGAATTCAAACGATACACTTTTACTTATTCTATGCTATAAAAATACAGGTTTTCTTTAAATACAAAATCTATTTTTATTTTTTAAAATATGAGTAGCATATTGTCTTCATTTGTTTTAAAATATTTTGCGATAATCATATGACTTTATAAAAAGAAAACTATAAAATAAGCAAGTAATTGGAAATATTTTCATAAATCTATAATTTCTATCTAAAAACACATACCACTCATGAAAGGATAGGAGGTTTTTACTGAAGTGTTGTTTAAAAATTTAGCTAGATAGAAAATCTGAAAATTTTATTTGACCATCAAAATAATAATGTAGAATGCTCGAACTAGTTGCTGAAACATTTTTGCAACATTGCTCAGCTAAATATTCAGATACAACAAAATTGTTCTTCTCAAATGTTTTTCAAGTAGCATGTGAAAAGTTTTTTGCGTAATACATACAACTGATGTGCGCACATGGATGCATATTTGCGATCTTGTTATTAAGAGTAAAGAACATTTAAGCTTCACCACTTTGTTCGTTTGGAATTTAATAGTAAATTATGCTTCAAAGAGGCACGAAATACACACGCACATTCTCCGCTGTAACATCGCTTGAGATGTTAGGCGAGTGTACCGCGGAGTTCTCGACGGTATAACAGCTGAACGCGATGTCGTGGTGCTTCGAGTTTCGCCAAGCTTCGATACCGCAGTCTAGCCGCTCGAATTCGCGGATTTGTTTCTAGGCAGCCTTGTCGTCGGCTTCCATTAAGGAATACGTGCGGTAAATCTTTGGGCCCGCGATCCTTCACACACACGGGATATGGCGAAAGTTTGCAAACCGATTCCGAGACTTGTCACGGAGTTTACGATATATATCCCCACCTCTTGCCCGTAGTTTCCATCCAATTCCTGTGCACCGCCCGGCACCTCGTTTCCTCGAGATGTTGCCGATGGCGCAACGAAATTTACCGGCTAGTCAGGACTCTGGAGAGGATCGAAATCGAATCGAAGACATTCTAATCATTGTACGTTTCTAGTTTTAGCCCTCAGTTTTTGGCACAGTAAATATTGAAAGTCAAATTAGAAATTTGTATATGAAATATTTGGACAATGATTCTAATTCAATATTTTTCCGATGAAAATTAACGTTTGATACGAAGAATTAATAAAATAAAATGTAACACGTGATTTCGTTCATGAAATATCAAATTTTTTCAAGAGAATTATATCAATGAATGAAAGAATTAAACACTTCAAGTGAAAAAATTTCAATTCAATTTGACGTTTGTTTTGTAAATGAAAATGTCATCTGATTTTTTTTTAACGCTTTACATATATATGCATCAGATCAATGATGGTTAACCTCGGATTAACTGTAATACAGAATTTCATAAAATATCTTTACCTACCTCTTTTATATTTTGTTCCACATAAACGAATAATAATATTTATTATTCTTTCTGTTCCAATTGACTGTTTGTCAATTTCTGAAAATTGACAAACCGTAGAATTCCTTAAAAATATATATAATGCGTTTGTGATCTCACATTGTTTTTTATTCTATGTAGGTGTCAGATTGTATAAGTCGGAAGTCGAACTAAAATCTAATTAAGTGCATTAATTAAGTGGATGTTTAATAGCCTAGGCAGTCGTTATTGTTAATTGACTTTAACTGCGATGCGGAAAGAAAAGGTGCAAGATTTCGCTGGGTGTTGAACGAAATCTGGGAACCAGAACCATTCGACCTGCTCATTACCATATCTCCCATTTTTTCGTCATTATCCACGCGAAATTATATGGAGGTCCTGGTAGCATGTGAAAATTGTTTTAACGAGTTGCAGAAATTGCGGTGTATAACAACCATCTCCGTCTGCAAAGTACTTTAACCCCCAACCGGAAAATAACTGGAGGAGGCCGGAAACTAAATACGTTTACTGCAGCCCATTACAGTCTCTTGCGTACGGAAGAGGCGTACATTCACCGTTTTCGCTGAACTTGATGAATATTACTACCTAATATTACCAGCCGTTACGCCCATTTTCCTGCCCTGATTGAGAAAGAAACGCGACATTGAAATCTAATTGCAGATTTGATCGAGAACGTAATATAATATAATACTGTTATTTGTTTTTACGAATTTAAAATCGAATCGAGAAGAAATACTTAATTTATCGCGATGTAGTTACCGCAATAGTTCATTATCTAATAATACTACTTTATTACAAAGTTTTTACTTCTGTTGGTTATAGCTGAACAAATAAGGACAATCTCTTTTTTTTTCTAGAGATAAAAACTTTAACTTACAAAAAATCATTATTCAGGTCAGTTGTTCACAACTAAATATCTACCTTTCGATATCGAATCTTTCTCCGTTCTACTTCCTATTCTGTAATATTCTTCGACGGTTTCTGATTTATTTACCGCGAACAATCGATACGATTAGCTTTCCAGACATTTGCTGCGAAGAGCGACGGAAAGTTTTCGAACAAATACGAGCTCCATTATTTCACTGAGAGTTCATTATATATTCATTTTGCCGCGAACGTGCCACGGCATTTCTATCAAATGCGAATTTTTTCGATCCGTATTACAAAGATTCTCATGATCGCATGATCATGATGTCGATATGCCTGTGAATCAAGTTTGAGAAACGATAGAACAAAATTTTTTGCTGTGTTTTAATTAACGTATATGTTAGTATTATATGTTTGAAAGAAGATAGTATTTTTTAATTTTTTGTAATATTTATTTATTGGAAATTATGATGTGAATTTTGTTGTTGGTTTTTTATTCTATGTAGAAAAAGTTTTGCATTAATACTAAGAAAAGTTGAACATTAACTCAATTAAATTATGCTAAATCAATACTTGGATATTTTTAAAATTTAACACAAAATTTTAACAGCAATTTGAGGGGACCAATTTTAATACAAATATTTAGTTTTTTAACGTATATATGCAAAAGTCTAGTAAAAGATAAACTAGATTTTTTGTTTGTTAAATAAATATGTTAAATTTAACACTAGTGAAATGCTAAAAACTTTAAAATAGTAAAATTTACATCATAATTTTCAGAAGATTCATAAATATTACAATTACAACAAAATTGTATTCAAAATTGTCTTTAGCGCGGATTAAATAAAATATGGTATGTCTAGAATTCTCCTTTTAGTTAAAAGTTCATTCCTAAATAATTGTACTATTTTATTTATACTTAGTCCACATTTTCAAATTGAAACTATATTTTAAAATTAAATAAATAATGGTTGACACCGAAGTTACAATTAAATATTAATTAATATCTACATAAAAAGAGAATCCAATATAAAACTATTCTGTCTAATTGAAATTATGACGCGCTAATAAGCTAATTTATTCGATGTGCAATGCAAGGTAGAAAAGTTCAATATTTTTCTATTTCTGATCTGACAAGTGTAATATGTTTGCAATTTTAGAAGTCAGAAACTTTAACATTTAATCGTACAGTTACGACGTAACTTTTAGACAAACTTATCGCAGTGCCTCAACAAATTCTAATTACGATCAATCTTTTTTTCCGCTCTCTCTTCGCGGTATCCTTATTCAATGGGGGCGTCTAACTTCGTTCTGTACATGGCTCGACCGTATTACGGGCGTGATTACGAAAGTTGTCAACTTGATTAAATGGTTCTGCTTCGGTCGAAGTTGGCTCAAAGGGATAATCGTGTGAGGTGTCCGCCCGGAGCTACGCCAGAACTTTCTTAAACTGGACGGAGATTGGAAGACTCGTTTTCGCGAAGGGAATTCGGCGATACTGTTTCAGCCACGGCACCGACGCCGGTATAATTATATGCTACCGGAACTTTGTAAGTAAAACTTTGAGTTTTTCTACGTTAAAGCGAATCCTCCTCGACCTACCGTATCTTTTATTTTGTTGTTACGCGCGAACAGTATATTAACTCTACTCTATTTAATTATACCGCGTTATAAAAATGCAAACGTTGTTATGTACGGTAACAGCTTTCGGAAATTTTTAGTAAGTAACGAATAATGTACCCGCGGGAAAAACTTGAGGTAAATCCTCGTCTGATCGTATATATACACATATACTTAACAAGAGAAAGTGGTGCTCATTAAATAGGAGTATAATTACTGATTTGTGAATATCCCGGGATTTTGTTGCGAATAATGTATATACATATAAATTTATTAATACTTATAAATATTACATGAAAAAATGATCGTGTTAAAATATTAAAAAATTTACTTGGACCTAAAAATAATCTTGTGTTGGAACATCAAATAATTGCGTAAGACGCTCAAACTGGTTACAGAACGTCAGTTATTTTACAGCATTTCTAGTCATGTTTGAGTCTTTTACATAATTTATTTTCACAGTTCAATTCAACAAAATTATTTTTGGATCTGTATTTAGCTAAATTTTTAGGCACTTCAGCAAAATCATTTCTTCTCTGTATTGCATGCAGTAGTCTAATATTTGGACAAAATAAATCTTTTGTATAAAGTTCTAGATCATGGAATGCAAAGCGTTAATATTTTTTATCAATAATTATCATACGCGACTTAGTTTCTACGCAAGGGAGCTTTACTGCTGAGATTTATAAGCACGGAAATGAAATCAGAAAATGAGCCCCGTGCGATCAAGGGCACTGTGACACGAATTCGGGAAGGTAGTAGCGAGGTTTAAACATCGTCGCCAACAGGAGCGGTTATTAAATCGTGCGGCTATAAATTGCCGCGCAATTTCCCGCGAAACTTAGTCAATTTCCACGAACGTGAATTCGCGCGCCTGTGCTAACAAGTGTTTATGTACACGTACGCCTATTTGGTACGCATTTCATATTACTTATTAATCCGCGGTATCGCGGTTCGTTTCCAGCTTCTCAAACATTTCTTTACTTTATTAAGCATTTAAAAAGGAAGAAGATAATTGTAATCAGACTTCCAATTATTTAAAATTAATTCAAGTGATAAATTAGAAGAGTCCATGTCGTGATAAGATCACATGAAAATAAATTGCAATATATCCCTTCTTTACTTTTAACAAGTGGCTGTCATGTGAATCTATAATTAAGAACCCTATACGACGTAGAATTTAGAAGCTCACCTATGCAGCTTACTTGGAGACCTCAAAGGGCCAATCAGCCTAATGTGAATTTATACCTATAGCCTTAATGCGAGTTAGAAGATCAGGCCACATGCCTGTGGGATACCGTCGACGGAGGACGCTTCGTTAACAGGTGATCGTAATGAAGCCTGTATCGTATCGACAACGACGTTTTCCACACCGGCGTGAAGTCGTGTAACTTCGTTTGACAGTGTAATCATTCTCCCGACGGGACGATGTAATACCGTGGGATTGATAGTTCCGCAGGTGAACTCTATCCTCGAGATACCGGATTCGAAGCTAACCCATTTTTTTCTACTGCAATGCGGCACGATGCAACTAAGTATTACATTACGTTACTCGACCCGCTATGACTAAATATCTCATCGTAAGTGCCTTTCCGTGTGAAGTATTTTTATTGCGCTTAACTTTTCAGTATGCCTGCGTGCACACTGATTTATTGGTGCTACGAACAGACTTCCGAGTACAACTTTAACAAAGAAATTTATATCGAGCGCGACGATCCACTCACTCACAATTTAAAAAAAAAAATGTATATGTAAACTAAACAAAACTTCTATTTAATATACCCCACAAATGATCAATTTTCGAATTTGAGTAGAAAACATTTCATGTTTCCACTAATAAAAGCGGAAAATTATATGCAGAAATGTGTGTATAATTAAAATGTATATAGTTAATTAAATCGCGATCATTTTTTTTCATTTTTAAATGTGATAATTTTATGCGAGATTCACGCGACAGTACGACATTACACTTGAATGATGTCAAGTCGTCGAGCTCCACGTCGTTGGGCGACTTCATCATGATTGGCCGTTAATCGAGCGTCCCTTGAACATTAGCTTATCGTTCGACCCATTAAGATTGGAATGATTAGAGATACGCCGCGGTATCTGTACTGTGCATAGTGTTATCAAAGTCCACACCGAGATATGCCTTGTAACCTGATCGTTCACTAATCAGGACTTCGGAGGACCTTCTAATTTGCAGCAAACTTGAAACACGCGAACCCGAATCTACCTTTGATATTATTAATCCACTCATACTTGCATTTTCGAAAATATCCGCTCGATCTGGTCTTCATGCTGAACTTTAACAAACTTTATTGATCCATAGCCTTGCATTCAGCACTTACCGGTTAACAGTTTTCATCGGGTTCTTTGGTCATCGTAATTAGAAGTTTTAAATCTAGTTAAAATCAAAAGTTATAAAAGTATTAGCGTTTAATTACACTTGCACATGTAAGTGATATGCATACTTAATTATAAAAATAACTCTTTTATGTATAACATTTTCCGCGATCCTAAATCACAAATCGTGATTTAATATATATTTGCGCAAATCATTTAATTAATATAATTACTATACTTAATTCTAACCTATTCTAAAACATTTTGTATTATTAATATATTTCTTTTGAATTATTAATAAATATAATTGAATTCTTAACATATAAAGTGCAAGGATATAATTATTCCAATCAAATAATCAAATAATAATTATTTAATTATTTATTAAAACTTTATTTGCAAAAATTAATACTTCCAAAAAAACAGTAAAATTCTATTCTACGTAATATTAGCTTATTGAATTACAATTTCTTTATCGGTTCTTTGAATTGCAATTCCACTATTGTCATTTAATCACAGCTTAATTCTAACTTTAACAAAATGTGTTTCGCAGAAATTCAACTGCATGCACGTGAAATGAACATCTCATTTGACGTAGACACGTAAACAATTATTTGCTAGAGTTCTGATGAAAATACCGCTTTGCTAGGCGCTCAATAGGTCAAACGTAAAGGGAATCAAATATGGCGAGCACGAAAGGGCAGATGGTAGTTATATGCATGGATGGTTGAGGGAATGTGTACATATAACAGAAATGACACAGTTAAGGTTCGTCCAAATTGAAGCACGCGTGCACTATAACGGTATGAGTGTGCACCGCCCTCAAGCTTAAAAGCTTCCTATTTAAACTTGTGTAACTTCTCAGCACGTATACATGTCCCAGAGCTATTTCACTTTGTTCAGGTTTTGTTGACAGTCTCGCAGACGATCCTTTCGTAATAAAAATTAGGATATTTTATTGCATTTTATTACATCGTTTTTTAATCATTTTGTTCTTAGTACCTTTCTCCCAGAAGTTAAGATATAAGGATAATTTTAATTAAATCAAAATTGATGTTAAACTAGACAGAAAGATTGTTAGACAAGCAATATGATTATATCTTATGAATATGAAACGTTTTATGTTAGGAACAAACTTTATTTAATATCGTGAAAGAAAAGGGGACATCAATATTTAAATTTGAATAAATTTAAATTAAAATTTATGTGATTTATAAGTTAATAGGTTATATTTATATATTCATATTATGTAGTTTTACATAAAATATAACTTCTAACATCTCTTCTCTGATTTTGTCTCTTGCTACAGTCTGTATAACATAAATATGATTAATTTTACAACGTCCACTTATGAATATAATCAATCTTTATTATCGTGTAAATATTTACCTACGCCGCCCCATACAATTACAAATCGAAACGCACGTAAGAACCATACGTTTTGCTACGCGCATGTCATTTATGTATGCTGCGCTCGTGAGACAATAAAGGCAGTACTCAGGGTGTCACTTTATCGGACTGACTATAATTCCGAACGATTTCCGCGGGGCGACTGAAACAACCGAGAAGCTCGTTTGCAACGCTCGTACTACCGCCATAAATGTCGCTCCGCGGAAATCGAGTTCACCTTCCTTAAATTGTCGCGAAAGTTCCGCTGTTCTGCGAGAAAGAAAGAAAATAAACGACGACTGTGTATTTGCAACAGGACATTTGCTAATATCCAACTTTTGCCCGATTATAGGCGCCCAATTGCACGAGGACTAAATTAGCGATAATCTTGAAAGGAAGGAAATTTCGAATTTCTCGTCCTTAGATTAGATCAATTTTAAACAGCTTAACTCATGCTACATTAATTTAATTATTTTTATTGATCATACAAACGTACATAATGATTATAAAATGTCGGATATATTTGCAAAATTGACCATTAAATATTACAATTTATTTATAGTAATGTGCAGCACAAAGAAATTATTTTTTCTCGGACACTGAGTAAGATAATCAAATTCTTCCAGCGTTAATAGATCTATTACGCTAATTGAAGTATCCGGACTGAGGCCGAAAGTTTTAGATTCATTAATGTTTCACATATCGCAAGCTACCAGGCTACGAACTGGGTCACGTTTAGTCGTGACGAATCTAAGACGGGATCTCTCTTGTTGAAACATTCAATCCTAATGAGAAGTTAGGTGATACCCAGTTCTTCATGCTAATAACGTAATAGTAGCCAAGCTTAGACCCTTAGTTAATTAATCACAGCTCGGCATAGCAAGAGGAAGTAGGATAAAAACGGAACAGATGAATCAAACCGGACATCTATCTATTATAACTGAGGTATTAATCATCCAATTTTAATTTCATGAAAATAATATTCAAAAATTACTATGATTATTGCAAAAATACAGCTTGTAATCGTAACGTTAAAGATAAAGTGTTGAATCAAAATTCTATGATCAAGTTTATATCAAAATTTATGTACAAATGGTTTATAAAGAATACAATCATATATATTTATCTTTTCGAAATTTAGTTTGCGAAGAGTTATTCTTTTTTAATCAATTTTAATTTAAAATCATAAATATTCTTGTCAATGAAAGTTTCATGTCAAATTTATTAATCTTATTGATATTAAGGATTATTTTAATTGTTCCCATCAAATGGGAGGAAGGTTGACGTTATAACAACAAATCATACTCTCTTATTGACGCAATGCCTCTTATATAGCATTATACTAATACTATACAAAAGCTATTTACGTAACAATTAGTTTGTACTTGCAATGTTCATCGTTGAAAATAGGACAATAGTGGTAATATTACCATTTCAATCGAGATATTGGGTTTCTCTGTCTTTCACGAAAATAGATAGATGTCTGGTTTGATTCACCTAGTTTTACCTACGTTTCTCTTATCAAAGATACATCAATATCGTGATTATATACACGAAAGCTTTCCTTTATACATACATTTTGCCAAGAATAACACTCTGGTCCCGTACTGTTTAAGGAGTTCCGTCCACTGTTAGGGATATTAATTATTATTACGTAACGCGGTCTGTTTTTGTATCTTCAGTGTAAATCAGCAAACTCACTGGACCAGAACCCGAGAACTATTAAGATCTAAACTTCAGCGGCAAACTATCAGAGAATTATGCCGCGTCATGTTCTCTCATAAATGATATTGTTGATATCATAGTATTACAACTTTCGGCAGCTCTCTGTCATCATATATTCCTCTTAAGAAACTGAACTTTGAACGGAACGGATATTATAGTATAAAATAAATAAGTACAGCAGCGTTAACGGAGTAGATATACGCTTTTTGTTTTAGCCTCACTTTTTCTTGTTCGTAATAGGCGAGATTAACCTCGGACCAGCTGCAGGTACATCTAACGACGGCTTATTCCGCCATTCTGTTCCATCTGCGTCTCTTTTTCTCGAGCGTGCCGACTGCCAGACGGTGGCAATCGGATAGCAAAAGAAGTTAATTGAAAATAAGATAATGCCCGGTAGCGTCGGTCGAAACCGGGGGATGATGGGGCGCGACGAGCAAGACTGGACTACAATCCCTTAATTAAGTCGAGCTTTCTACTTACACGTGCGCCGGAAAATTACATGCTAGAATTATTCTTCTTTGAATAAAAGTATTGACATAATGAAATTTAGTAAAAGCACTTGTACGTACGTCAATTGTTTATAATTACTTTTACATATTTGCACTTGTTGATTCAATAAGTTGCCAAAAGTAATATACACATTAAACTATAAATCTTTCTTTTCCTTTAAAAAAATATTAAAACCCATACTTCAATATTCTCTGTGCACAAAATTCTTTCGTTATGAAAGCGAAAAATGTTTTATTATTTCCTTCTTTAATTAAAAACTCATATCAAAATTTCAGATAAATAACAATACGTTTAAAAAAGATATTACATGATAATATTATGAAAAAATCTGTTAGAATAGAAAAAATTAAATTTTAATTAATTATTCGTTTTATTAATCTCAATATATATTTCTTCATGTTTCTTGTAATTAATATTATTTATTTTTATGGTTTAAATTAAAGTTCTTTGTTACACTACTGGCTCTTTGCCCTTGTTTTGTTTATATTGTTCAATACATTCTATATTTTTTCTTCCATCTTTAATTTTTATTAAAATATTATATTTACTTCAGTTTTTTTATTCTTCATTTAATTAATACAAGTTGCTAAAATATTTTTGTGGTTAAATATAAATTCTTTCTACCTTTTTTGCGGAAGGGAAAGAGAAAATTTTAATTATTCTCGTAAAGATCTTCCGAAAAGATGCTCCGTATTACGGTAGTCGAAATTTACCTGAAACATCAGGTTAGTGCGGAAATTATAATAACTTTAACGCCACGCGAGCGGAAATTAAAAATAGTAGGACAAATTTTTTTTTATATATTTACTCATTTAAATTATTAAGCAACGACTACGAGATAATAGTAAAGCCAAGAGTGGAAGCACGGTAATAACAACGATAAGTTTCGATTTATAGTCTCCAGCACTATATGAATAACTTTACATAACATAAATATGGTAATCGCAGCCATAAAATTTCAATCGTGCGGTTATAGCAAGTTCGTCCGCCACGAGTTTTCACTCGCAGCACCCGCGAACTGGAGCACAAGCAGCACAGGACGAATATAAAATACATGAGAGCAGGCGCAGTTTCTTTTTTTTTTTCCAAGAGGGAATGATAATAACTCCCCTGGATTGTGTTGTTGATTTATTCTTATTACTCTCTCTGTTCGAGTGAATTTCGAAATCGGAGATACCTATGTTAACCTGGAGTATTCAAATTACTCGGCGTCGGTCTAATTTCTGTGTACATAAATGAGCTGATTTAATTAATAATCTATTTTCCAAATAAACTGTTTTAACGAAAGTTCGTTAATGATATTCCGCTCATCGTATTTTGTGTGGTGGATGATTTTTGAAAAATGTAAATTCAACATTTTCTGCTCAAATGGTAAAATTTCAATCGCGATTTATTCTCGCCGAACAAGTTTTCACTTCGCAGGGCGAATTGCCTTCGCATGAATCGTCGGAAACGAATATAAAGCGCAGACGCGGTCATTTCCTTTTTTTTTTTTTTTCTTCGCGAAGGAGCCGAGTGGTACACCGGGGAAATCTACCGAGTAGTTATTAAAATTCCATCCACGTCGTGATCGCGCAACGACGAAAACAATCTCGAACGCGGCGGATTTTTGCTACCAATTTTTCTCGCCGCACGTTCGCCTACCCAAATTGGAATTTTCAGCTGAGAGGCGAGCATTATCGCGAATTATACTTGCTCTACTGTCCATGGGTGGCCCTGACGCCGCGAGTATCATTAAATTATACCCGATGAACGAAAGTACTTATCATAACGGCCGCATAACGATAATGTCTTTTATCTTTTAGCTGATGATAAAAGTTTTCATCTTAATCTAAAAGATCTATTTTGAATAATTATTTTTTGTAGAAGTTAGAGATCACGCCTTAGTCTCTCTCTTAATTTTTATTCCTTCTTTTATGAAAAATTTTATGAAGATCATTATCTTAAATAATTTCTAGATATATAGATAATCTTTCTTTCTCTCTTCTCTTAACACTTATTACAGAAGTAACCGAGAGTCATTATTGACTATACTCCTCTTCTCATTTCTATTTTATAAATTAATATTATATTTTTATGCAAATGTACTATTTAAAAATTTTTTATTTTTCAATCTCATTAGCTTTTTATACTAATGGAATATTTGGTTCTTTTCATCAGTTTTGTTGAAAATTACTGGACGGGATATGAGTGGGCGTAACTGAATGTCTAAGAATCTCTTTTATAATCAACTAAATATAAGAACTTTATTACACGTGGTATGACCGTTACAGGCAACTCGCCATATTACAATGAAAAGTATTAAGGAGAAGTAACCGATGTCGGTAGCGTCGTCGCAGCTGTATGTGATCCATAATCGATTATCGATTTAGGGACGCAGTGGTTACTGTGTGGATCGATTTATTGCTCTGACAAGTTTATTTTCATAATAATTTATTCGCTTAGTTCTTTTAATGAGTAAAAAAACATTAATACTTTTATATACATAATAGATACATATACATATAGATTTATAAATCTATTATTTAGTTAATTTAAAGATGTTTCTATAAAAATACAATAGGATATGTAAAACAGAGCTTATCTAAATCTGTTATTTCTTTACATTCACAACATTATGTATTTATGCAACATCCTAAAAGCTCTTATCTACATCTTTCAGAGTTCTGCTTACATTAATATTCACTCTTATGTTAGAAACGTCAAGGGAATAATTATATATCTGAAATAATATAAACGCGAGAGAGATTCAAAAGGGATGGAAATTATGGACTGTGAAAATTATGAAAGTGTTGATATTTCTCAGTATTGTAGGTAATTGTTCGCGTTATTCAATCTTCGCGTTATATTTTAATCTGTAATTCTGGAATATTGTCTATATCTGGCAAAATTTTCAAAAGAATAGCTCAACCGGTAAATATTCATAAGCTGACTATCTCTCGAGTAGAATGGCGGGTTTCGCTATTTCTGAACAAATTCGGTTGTCGCGTGTCTCCTCTCAGTATAACCCGCTGATATCGCGAACCATGGCTTTTATTATTTTTCAACCGACAAAGTTTTCTCGCGAACGCGCCATGGAATTACAACTATCCTCGAAAAGACATCTTCGTCGGGCTTTGTTTGTAATTTCCATGGAACGAGTCCCTGGAGAAATTTCTATCCGTGTATTACTTGGATGGTATCACAAATGAAAACTGTCATACAATCTATAAACATTATTCATTGTCAGGCAAGAAACTCACGCGTTTTTCAAATAATTTTTAATACCAAATGTGCCTTCTAATTTTTTTTAATTTTCGTGAACGTTTTACTGGAGATAGGTACAGCACACTGAGAAATTATTACACAAAGTTGTTCGATTTATATAAGTGACGATTCCAATTGTAGGGCGAATTCTAATTATGATTAAACGTATACAAAATTAAATATTTTACAGAGATGTACATATATTAATAAAACGATAATTTTTTGCATTCTTTAATTTTTTATAATTATTATAATTGTAATATAAAATTACTTTCTCAATTATTGTCGATATATAAGGAGAAAAATAAAACGTTACCTTCTTTAATAAATTTCTTGAAATTATAATATTTTTACTTATAGTAGATTATATTTATTACGTTATATAAGTAAAAATAATATAAATTTTGATATTGGCATAAATAATTTTACATTAAAAATACACGAAATAACCTGCTGACCTCATAAAATTGGGACTTTCACATAAATATTTTACTTAATAAATTAGAAAACAAATTGTTTTAGCTCGTAATTTCTAATTTATTTTGAATGTTATTCTTTTTTAGCCATATTATTTTATGTTATATAAATATTTTAAATGTTTTTATAAAATTTACAATCGGTTTATTTTAAACATAGAATAAATTTCATTAAAAATATAATATTTAGTGCTTAACATTTAGAGTGCATTGATGTTAATAATCTTTTTAATCGTTCGATCGTTATATTTACACGAATTAATGAAAATCACTTTAAGCTTAAATGATTATCATAATTATCTCTTTATTACACAGAAAGAATAGTCTTGTTGAAGTATTTCAACAATTTTTGAACAATTTAGGCAGATACGGATCTGAAAATGAATTTACATGAACCGTTAAAATAATTATGTGAAACTCTCAAATAATTGTTAGAACATTAAAAGCCCCATTGTCATTAACGTTTAAACTTTCTACATAATTATTTTGATACAACAAAATGTGTATGTGAAGCTAGCATATCACTTGGTGGAAAATCAAAAAATGTCAAGAGTTCTGAGCTTATTTTCAATAGTTCTATAGTTCTATATAGATTAAACGAATAGTTCTGGTCATTAAAGTCGAGAAACCCACTATACAAAATGATTTGCCAGGTTCACGCACAGTAAATTTTATCAAATAAAGGCAAAAACCACATTATCTTGTAGCATTTTAAAAAATACATAGTTCTACGAGGAGTTCTAGCGATTAACATTGCTATTTTAATTTTTAAACAACAATTAATGTAAAAAAATGGCCTTCGCGAAATCGAAGACGAGACATTCGCCCATTTTTAAGAGTTCAATCAGTATTGCGATAGTTTTCATATACCTAGCAATATATTCTAACACTTTCCAAAAAGTTCTAGTCATGAAAAAATAATTGTTAAATTATTAACAATTTTTTAGACCCGAAAAAGGTACTTTTCAGGCAATAAGCGTGATTTGCTGGCAGATTTCCGACAGTTCTGAAAGGTTTACGGTACTTATCGTTTAGATCTGAATCTGTCCTAAAGAGTTCCGAAGAGTTCTGATGATAAAAATCATTTGTTTAATTTTTAAACAATTTTTAAGACCTGAAAAAGGCACTTTTCAGGCGGTATGTGTGATTTGCTGGCCGATTTCCGACAGTTCTATGCGAAATGTGGTATTCATCGTGTAGATCTGACTGTGGTCTAACGAATTCCGAAGAGTTCTGATGATAAAAATTATTTGTTAATTTTTTAAATAATTTTTTAGTCCCGAAAAAGGCACTTTTCAAGTGGTATGTGTGATTTGCTGGACGATTTCCGACAGTTCTATGCGAAATGTGTTACTCATCGTGCAGATCTGACTGTGGCCTAACGAATTCCGAAGAGTTCTGATGATAAAAATCATTTGTTTAATTTTTAAACAATTTTTAAGACCAGAAAAAGGCACTTTTCAGGCGGTATGTGTGATTTGCTGGCCGATTTCCGACAGTTCTATGCGAAATGTGTTACTCATCGTGTAGATCTGACTGTGGCCTAACTAATTCCGAAGAGTTCTGATGATCAAAATTATTTGTTAATTTTTTAAATAATTTTTAAGACCCGGAAAAGCACTTTTCAAGTGGTATGTGTGATTTGCTGGCCGATTTCCGACAGTTCTATGCAAAATGTGTTACTCATCGTGCAGATCTGACTCTGTCCTAACGAATTCCGAAGAGTTCTGATGATAAAAAATATTTGTTAATTTTTTAAAAGTGCCTTTTTCAGGTCTTAAAAATTGTTTAAAAATTAAACAAATGATTTTTATCATCAGAACTCTTCGGAATTCGTTAGGCCACAGGCAGATCTACACGATGAGGAACACATTTCGCATAGAACTGTCGGAAATCGGCCAGCAAATCACACATATCACTTGAAAAGTGCCTTTTTCGGGACTAAGAAATTGTTGAAAAAATTAACAAATAATTTTTATCATCAGAACTCTTCGGAATTCGTTAGGCCACAGTCAGATGTACACGATGAGTAACACATTTCGCATAGAACTGTCGGAAATCGGCCAGCAAATCACACATATCACTTGAAAAGTGCCTTTTTCGGGACTAAAAAATTATTTAAAAATTAACAAATAATTTTGATCATCAGAACTCTTCGGAATTCGTTAGGCCACAGTCAGATCTACACGATGAGTAACACATTTCGCATAGAACTGTCGGAAATCGGCCAGCAAATC
>NW_017278185.1:645213-771863 GCF_001594065.2 Cyphomyrmex costatus | reverse complement strand
AATTTAACAATTATTTTTTCATGACTAGAACTTTTTGGAAAGTGTTAGAATATATTGCTAGGTATATGAAAACTATCGCAATACTGATTGAACTCTTAAAAATGGGCGAATGTCTCGTCTTCGATTTCGCGAAGGCCATTTTTTTACATTAATTGTTGTTTAAAAATTAAAATAGCAATGTTAATCGCTAGAACTCCTCGTAGAACTATGTATTTTTTAAAATGCTACAAGATAATGTGGTTTTTGCCTTTATTTGATAAAATTTACTGTGCGTGAACCTGGCAAATCATTTTGTATAGTGGGTTTCTCGACTTTAATGACCAGAACTATTCGTTTAATCTATATAGAACTATAGAACTATTGAAAATAAGCTCAGAACTCTTGACATTTTTTGATTTTCCACCAAGTGATACGCTAGCTTCACATACACCAACAAAATTATTTCTATATTTGGTTAAATTTTATTTGTAAATACTTTAGCAAAACTATTCTTTCTATCATATCTTATGCTTTACTTATACCACAGGACATTTGAATTTAATTGTCTCGTAAGATCTCGCATGCAGCGCTCGTTTATCCTGACGGGTTAATTTAACATGAAACTTATGTAATTTTGCTTTATTCACAATGTACGATGTCGTTACGATCAATAACGTTCGACTAAAAACCAGCGGCAATCACGACGAACATCTTCTCGATTTGTCGAAACGACTGTGCGGGGTGAATTTATCCCGAAATTTCCCAACTGGTAAAACCGATCGGCCACGTGGAATCTGGCCTCGTAGCAATTCGCCTCTCGATATTAAACGCTTTAATATCGAGAAAAGATGTGGATGAGAGGAAAAAAAAGGCTTTCGAGTGTTGTCCAGTGAGCTTGTGGGTGTGTAAACCGCGGATGAAAGTGGATAGATCCGCGGTTGTTCGACGAATAAACGCGATGTGCATTGTGAACCACACGTATATGACGAATGACATATGTATTGTCGAGTACGCGTACGTAGGTGTGCAGCTGTGCGCGCGTGCTGGTAAATACATTCGATTTATTGGAGGCCAGGTATAGAGCCATACGTTTTTCGTATGATAGCTAAAGCTTCTTTTTGCACAGCTCGCATTTTGTTGTTGCACTTTTCACTACCGACTACTCGTCGTTTTAGCCAGCCATTTTTTCATTTCTTTTTGCGTGAGCATATACACCCCTGTCTCTCCTCGTTCGATTCTCGTTGTGAGCGTCGAGGTCGATACGTTTCGTGAAGATAACATATATCATTTATACGTACAGTGCAACACAGATATGTGTATATATAGTATATCTAACTGTATTAAAACGTATAATATTATATATAAAAACGTTTCCTATACACTTCTTTTCTAAATTTCGATCAGACTCTTTATCGAGCAATTTTATGTAAAGTGTTTATCAATTACTGACAACAATATTATCTTAATGTATTGCCTCTACTAAAATATTACGCAAAGTACTGTATTGTATGTACCATACATACGTATACATGGAATTGTAATTTTTTATTTAAAGTGCCTGTTATTTTTACAGACTTTATACAACAAGTTTCAATAAAATTCACATCTAATGAAAAAATATATAGTATAAACTTAAAATATTTTTTTATTGTATATAATGAAATATACTTAATTCTAAATATTTATTAAATATTTAGAATTTTCTAAATATTTATTTTGATAAAAATTTAAATTATTTTTCCATTTTCTATCTTTTTCTTCCCCTTTGTTTCTCTGTACAATATTTAAATATACATTTACTTCACTTTAAATGTAAAAAGCGTAAGAAAATTAAATTAGAATAAACAAACCTATTGTCACTGTATAATCCTCTTTCTAACTTCTCGCCCCTCTTTTGTTGGTGGTTGATAATACATATTGGTACGCATTTTATTCCAGCTTGAATTACAAATGTGATTAATATCCGACATCAGTTTCACAACTTAACAAGGATACCGGTATACAACGACGCCTTAACAAGGAAGCATTTCCTTCCACCGTTTTGTCATTCCCAACTAGTCTCCGTTATTCTCCTCCTCGTCATCCTTTTCTTGGGACTATCGCGGTTCCTCGTCTCGAGAAAATATCTGATACTAACAAAAAGAGAAGACGTAAATTAAGAAGGCGAAAGAGAGACAGAGGGAGAGGGAAAAGAAAGTGGGAGATCCGTTGATGGATGATCTTGGTAATTATTTGCGGACATTTCTTTGCTCCTTGCTTTTCTCTCTTCGCGCAGGTGTACCAAGCAACGCTTCCTCCGCGATCCTTTTTATCCCTTATTCCCGCTTGCTTCTTCGTGATTCTTTCTTTTATCGTCTCTTTCCCCTTGTCATTTTTGTCTCCCACGACCGTGGTCAAGATGGATGAGGAACCATCGGCGTTGTAACCACTAGCCCGTGTTTCCCGATAAAGAACAATCGACGAGCGTTCTTTCTCACTGTCGCCGGGGAAATTATCAGCTCGTATCCTTTCTCTCAAAGTATTTTTGTCGCCAATCTCGATGGAAGGAAAAAGGAGCTCGAGCAATATTTCTCTATTTCTGTTTTTGAAAATTATGTGTTTCCTGAACAGAAATCGATGTGTAGATTCATTTATACATGTAATAAGTGCCAATGTATAGCCAATATTTAATTGTATTTTCAATATTGGCTTTTTCATTGGACATATATTAGTTGTGTTCAGGAAGATGCTAATAGCGCGATTTGTGTTCATTCTATCTTCGTTGTTGCAAAGTAAGGATAGAATGACAAATAGCGCTAATAGCGTCTCCCCGAAAGCATCTACTGTAACGCTAGTATTAGATATATACATATGTATGTAGTTTTGCTTTATTAAAATCTAAAAGTTGAAAGCGACGATCGTTATTTAATAATTACAAAGTATATTATTAAGCAAGGTTGATATAAGAACGGAAATAAAATTTCCTCGTAGCGTTTGATTTAATTTATTTAACGTTGTATAAACTTATTTAAAATCTAGATAATTAGAATTGTGTAACATTTGAATTTATTAATTTTGCTAGTAAAAAATTATAATTAATATTAGAGAATATTTTGCATCTTTAAAATTGTTTTTAAAGTAGGTACTCTGTAAAAAAAATTACAAATAACGTTTTAATCAAGTTTGTGTAAAAAAGTTTAAATTTCAAACTAATGGAAAAATTTCATAACACAGTTTGTGTTAAAAGATATGTTGCGAACGCTGTAAAAAATATGCTGAGAAAAAAAATCGGCCGATAATATATAAAGAATCTTTCGCGATGTCCATAATGTAGGTTCGGCAATTTTTGCTAGGCGATCTTTTCTCTCGAGATAATTCTGTTTGTTGACTTTGTTGTCGATATTTATCAAGTTTATCAAAGTTTGACACTAATTAAGGAATGGCAGGTTGGACGTCTAAATCTCGTTGAGTGTCAACGGATGCCGCCGATGCGACAACGTAGTTTAAATGGACTTTGCATGCTCCCTTTAAAGCAATAAACAACTACGGTTCACTTTTCGTTTATTTCACGTTTATACGACGTCTATTGGATGTCGCGAATGAGTGACACTTTTCTTTCAAACTTCTACAGATTGCGCTCTGACTCAATTGCCGGCATAGCTCGTCAGCGTTGCTTAATTACGCGCTGCGATTAGAAGTTGGATAATTTCGCTTGTAATTACAAAATGCTGTCTCGCGGATTCTGACGCAATCCATTATAAGGTAGCAGAGTCGATTTTAGTGCATAAGGTAATCTAAATCTTACATCTGACACACGCAGTTTGTGATTCAATTGCGAGTATAAATTACATGTTACTTTAATTCACTAATTATCCGGCATTGTAAAAACGACTATGAAATAATTTGAAAAGATATATAAAAGAAATTGATTATTTATTAAATTAAATTAATTGTCAGTGTAATAAAAATCATTATTATTATTATATTTACTTGATACTATATAAATGCAAGTTATTGCGCATGAAAACTGTTTGACACATTGACATTTATTAATGCTATTATCATATGTTATAATTCTCTTTGTCTGTTTCTCTCTCCTTTCTCTCTCTCTCTCTCTCTCTCTCTCTCTCTCTCTCTCTCTTCGTCTCTTTTCTCTCAACACATACAGAAAGGAGAGAGCGTATTCGAAATTAGACACAATTGAAGTTTTATATTGTTAATACAATAGATGTAGCAGATGTAATTACACAATTATTATTTGAAATTCAGTTTCGTATAATCGATTTTTACATTAAATGTAATAATAACTGTGAACAGAGAAATAATATGAATTGGAAGTATATTCGTGAAACAAGCGTCCGATATTCAATACAACCGATGTTGCTGGCATAAATGAACGAATGTACAGAGAATTGTTTTTAACTATCTGGATATGTCGATACAAGCCGGAGATTTTTGCTTTTATTCCGAGAAACTTTTTGAATAGATAACTAAGCCATTGTTTTCAAATTATAGAACAAAAATGTATAAATGTTAACGGCTCGTTTTTAGTCACGGTAACCGCCCTTAAAAAAAAAATCTCGTTCTATTTTTGCAATAAAATATGGAAAACGCTTGGCAGTTGAAATGACAGTTAAAATTATTCCACTCTCATACAATTCTGAAGATCCAAAATGAAAAATTTGGCTTCTTGATATTCGGGGAAAAAGCCTCCATTTATATCAATTCCGTGTATATCGTGGTTCCCCAGTCACAATGTGATATTTTATTGACACGCTGTTTCGTACGAGTGCATACATGCATCTGTACTACTGTAAAATCTATACCGTATACGAAGGTAGAGAGATAGATCGATAGCATCTGGACCGCTGCATATTTTATCTGACGACTGCTATAACGGCGGTTGCATGCGGTACGTCCGTGGATTACTTAAGCCGTATGCATCGTCGGAACTTTACGACTCTGCGCGCATTCCTTTTCTAGACATACATCTTCGTTGCATAACAGTGCATATACATAGGGCGAAATCGAAGCTCTTAAAAGTTTATCCGTAAAATGTGTCTGTATAATTTCAAGTTTTACTAACTGCTGGAAAATTATGATAAATACATTGTGAACAAGCGATTATTATCGGCGTCCTTCGACGGTATTGAAATGTGAAAAAATTACAAGAAATTTCAATCTTTGCGTGTGATTGTCTAAAACCGTCAACTCCTCGGTATATTTGTGATTAGCATGGCATCTTAATTTTCAAAAAATAATGACAGTTCGAGTAATAATTTTCAAAATTCTATAGCTCCTTATAAAAATTAATGAGTTTCGCTTTTTTATACTAGAAATCAAAATTAAAAAAGTAATGCAACTCTATTTAAAAATAATTGTACAGCATAGAAATCTGCTAAAATTAACAAAAGTCGGTGGAATTGCGATAAATTATCATCACGCTATTTTTTTTCAAGTACAATAATATCTCCTGCATTTAGAGTCTATTAAAATTAATAATTGTGTGTGTGTGTGTTGACACACATTTTGTTTTCCAATTACATATATTGATACAACTCGAGAGCAGTATTAACAGAAACTGTAACCGAAAAATATTTTTGTTCTTTAGAGAAAAAATTTCGTGCTAGATTCGTGAAGTTAGTACGTTTTTAATCGTAATTTTTTAGCATAAAAAAGGCGAAACTCTTTTTTTATTTTAATAAGGAACTGTAAAACTACAAAAAGTGTTATTAGAATTGTAATTATCTTTTTTAATATTGATAGAACAGCATGCCAACTTCATAGATCCCAACTCTCATTGACAAATCACTCAACAGTTAACCGTCAGGGGGTTACGAAATTACGTGGAAAATTCCCGCGAAAGGTTATCGTGAGAGAAAATTCGATAGCTTTCATGGAACTTTTACAATTTGTTGTAACTGCGGGGACATGAAATTACCGTCGCGCCGCGGTTATTATGAACTTTCGTGACACGAACGTTTTCCCGAAATGCGGACAAGGAAGCGAGGAAAGTGTGTCCGAACATGGAAGTTTGGTGCATGTGCACATGCCAGATTGCCACACATAACACGCGGCACGGCCGCGAAACGTGATCGTCCGACCGCAGTGCACCATCGACAATGAAGTTCCTCGCGCATTTGTAACCATGCGTCTCTGTGCATCTGTCCTATGTATGTTGTCCGTTTTCGCAGATAATTCCGTCTTTCGATCGTCAAATTAATTGTACAATACGCAATTGATTGCAAACAAGACGAGGAGAAACAAGAACATTCTATTTTCCTATATATACAAATATTCTTTATATTTTATTCTTTTTATCTTATATTCTTCATATTTTAATTTACTTTATTATTATTTGATTTTAGATAATCTGTTTAAATCCGAAAAGATAATACAACATATATATATATATGTATATTATATTTATATAAAATGAAGACCAGAAAGTAAATACAATATACTACTTTTCCATAACAGCAGTATTTATTTGCAGTATAATGTTGTGATATGATTTTACAGAAATATTTTAAGCTTAATACCTCTCTGATGTCATATCCGAAAATTTATTTTATTTATTAAATTCCATTTACATGTCTTTATTTTTACATTTGCATTTATCGCAATACCACTTGTCTCCCTCTTGAATACTTATCTTTTATTTTATCATATTTAATATTTGATAGCTGATATTTAAATTAATATTACATATATTATAATATTAAATGATTTTGTATTTTACAAATTGTCTCGTGTAAATGTACTGCTGGAGAAAAATACTCAGTTTCTCCTATCGCAACTTCCGGCTACGTTTCTCTTTCTCGAACGTTTCGCATTTAAAATAATAGGTCTGGAGAGTCGCTGAATTGAAAATATTCTTAAAGTAATTACACACACAAAAGTAATGAGCTATTTAGCGTTGAGAAGAAAAGGTTAAATTATCCGGAAAAATTTAATTCCCTGATAATGTCATTCATATGCATATCTTCGTCAAAATTACCGAAGCAACGAAAAAATTTCATTTTTCCGGGGCATGTACTGTGGAGTACACGTTTCGCGTCCGCTGATATACAGTACTCATACGTCGTTCAACTTTTGCATTATGTAATATGTCAGAGATGCAGTCTCATGCACATGGAATTGAATTAAACATTTAACATTTTTCACGTTCGTCCGCGTCACGTTGTGCAAGGAATTATTTGGGTCTTCTCTCTCTCTCTCTCTCTCTCTCTCTCTTTCTCTCCACTGACATCTCGCATATGCGCGGCAAGCATATACAGAAATTGATCCGACAGTGACATATGGCGTTGCTAGGGATATAATAAGGAGCGAATAACGAGAATGGGGTCGTTATCGCGATCCGCAGACAGGATCCTGCTTAGGTGGGCTGCTGCTTCTCCAGCTCGTTTATCTTACGCTTGGTGGCTGTCCCATGGATCGTCTATAGAGTAGGAGAGATCGAAAATTCGCGTCGCTCCCGAAATTTCCCGCTCGTTCGAGAAATTGGCCCAATTAAATGGCGATATAATTGACAGTGACTCAATTACGCGGGAGAAGCTGGAGTTAGAAACGAACAGGTGGAAGGAGATGCGGTTATGAAGCTCCTAGTGGAAATACGATGTCTTTAGCGTGGCGCGTAACGAGTTGCAGCTGAGAGTTAGAGAGAGAGAGAGAGAGAGAGAGGGGGGGGGAGGCGTGTGGTTCCTGTCAAATTAATATATATCCTCGTTCGTAACACTACCTTTGACGTTGATCATTGTGGCAACAAGACAGAGATTGACGGCATAATAAAAACATCTAAAGTCATTTTCTTGTCGATCATTGTAGCTACGCTTTGCTCGTAGCATCGAGATGTTGAATTGTATAAACTGTTGTCACTTAAATTTTTAACAATAACAAGTTGAATAAATTAAATAAGTAAGGAAAGGGCTAATATGGTCAAAGTTAGATTTCGTTACTCAATTTTAGATATGTGAATTCTGAATATCACCTTTAGTTTATGATTGTGTTTAAGTAAACAATGCGCAGTTTGTATAACTAAAAGATATATTTAGAATTTATGCACAAAAAATATTAAACACCAATATCTGGCTTCGACAATTCTGATCCTTTTCTTACCTGTTAGATTTAAATTTGTATAGATGAAACCAAAGATTGTTAGCAGCAGAAAATATTGATACTAAGATATTGATTGTAAGTAAGTATATCCTAAAATCAATTGAATGTTCTTCTCCAATCACATATATTTTTTTGACCACACAGCCTAATTTAGAATTCATTTCTCAGAAAGTCTTACATTCTTCTTTGTCGCTTTGTGTAACTCGAGACCTCTCGATCTCAACCGCTCTTTGTTCCCATCATAACAAATATCGCGATATAAGAGCGTTCTTGTATAATCTCAAAACAGCTTCGAGCTTTGATCATCGTCAAAAGCGCTGCTCGCACGAGCTCGTCGCGCGCAATTTCTACGTCGAAATAATAAAGATCGTGGCGCTCTCTCTATTAAAGACGGTACATTGTGAGGCTTGCATCGTATCCACACTCCTTGTGTATACACGACAATCTCATGGATTTTCTTCGTCACGACGTCAGACTTGTTGTTTCTTCCTTGACTTGGTCTTGGGAGGAATCGTGGAAACGTGCCCGAGACCGGAAGTAATGAAGATTCAAACGCCACGACATTCGTGCGTATAACGGATCCGTTACGTGCCTGCAGCATTTATTGAGTTTATCTTTACGCTGTTTCCCTTACCCTATGTTTCCCTCTTTTTCTTGTGTATATACGACAAACAACGCCAATACACTTTCATTTTAAAGCGAACAAAATTCTAAATAATTCCGTCAGAGCTTATTTTCAAAGCAGCAATCTCTTCTCAAAGCAGAGTAAATTACATTCTTCTGTTCGCATCAAAATCTAAATAAATAAATGGCATTTTTTAACTAGATTGAACTTTGTCATAATTATTTATATGTTTGTAATAGTGAATATTACTTCTACACATATTTTTATATATTTATCACTACGTTTATTGTAATTATTATTTTTAATACATTCAAAAGTTTTCAAATTATGTTACGCTATTTTACAGTAATTAACATTGAAATATTTAAATAGTGCGATATATTATTTTTAATAACAATTAACAAAAAAAAGCTTGTTGAATAAAGAATGATATTTATATATCGAAATCAGTATCCCAGGACTGTGTTTTGATGCTTCGGGCAAATGTTTCATAAGCCTATATAATAATAATATTTCATTACATATCATATTCATACGTGATACATAATATTAACATGTTGATATAACAGTAATGATATTCAATATTTGAAAATCGTATACGATATAGTTGATGTAAATAATACTGTTGTATATGAGAAATAATAATTAAATATAATTTTATATCATCATATTATAACTATATTATTGATGTTTGTCGAGATATAATCTATGTATGTGTGTGTGGGTGTGTGCGAAAACAAAAAAAAAGAGAAAGTTTGAGAAAAGTAAAAGTAGTATCAATTGTGGGGGTATAAACAATTATACTGAAAAGAAAATAAGTCGAATACAGATCGCGAAAACAGATAATGAAAATAGTTAAAATACTGTTTAGATTAGTTTATGTAAATGGGCACTTAATACATAGTTTCGATAGACTCCGATATTGCAATACCGTGTATCAATATCAGTAATAAACGTTATTACGATATTAATATTGCGATACAACATTTACACGAAGGACACGTCGCAATCACAAAGAACAGAGAAAAGGAAAAAGATAAAAGGCAAAATATCATATTGCGCGTAGCCGGTGACTTTGCATGTCATTGGATCAACCGGGCGATATTCCGTAAAATCACAAGAAACGTGCGTGCGTGATGATTCCGCATGTACATATAGCTTTGCATGAGAGGAAGGTAAGGAAACGGGGGCAACAATTCGTGCGGTGTCACGATATTGCGGGAATATTGGAAGGCCGCCGGTATGAAGCCAGGCGGAATACATACATATATATCTTCGATTCCGCCCGCTGGCAAATAAAGGAAGATTGGAATGGGGAAGGAACGAACGTAGAGGTATGTGCCGTCAGTTTACCTTCAAAATCGAAGCGCGGGATGCGTGAAAATCCAAGCGCGAAAAGTGTCGACAATTGGAGCGGAAACGAGGAAAGTGTAATAGTATTTCGGTGTAACAAGAGCTATTTTGAACGCGAGCCATACTAATCCGATTTTTTTTTTTCATAACGATCCAGATAAATTTAACGTTACGTATAAAATGAGGATATTATTGCAAAATGCCAATAATGGTGGTGATAGAAAAATGAGAGAAATTTACTGCTATTAAAGTATTTTCGATAAATAATTAGCCAGATGCCATTCAACAATTTACGGCATTGAAAGAAGTTAATATATTAATAATGAAATTGCAGGGAATAAATGAATAATATGATTGACTCCATTTCATTGTATAATATTTATACATATACCTATTTATTACATTCTTTATACGCGTGACACTTTATTGCTTATTTTTACTTATAAAAAATAACACAATGGACACATCGACATAATAAATTTTATATCTTCCATATCTTTTTGTTATAGAGAAAAGAGATATCGATGTCTTTCGGCGCTTGTAAAGCTCCGAGGCTGGTTCAACTTTTGAAGTTTGTCTAATTTTCATATTCTGTCTATAGAGATTATTGGATTTTGGGGTCTTACAGCTTCCTTTGTATATAAAGCAGCTTTATGTATTTTCTATTAACATTATGATTGAATTTGTAGCAAAACTTTATCACATTCCGATTTCAATACGTTAGTTTATTGATTCGCATAGCATATCGCAAGCAAACACGCTTTGTGAAAACTCCAATATACGCAAATCTGAATACAACGATAGAGACTGACATGCCTTCAAAGATCCTCCCTTCTCCCGGCTTATTTGCTTGGCAGTCGAAGTACTCGATTATCTGTAGCCGGATAGTCGTTCAACGAGGGTCGTAAGAGGCATAAAACGGTATTACCTTCCGGGAAATCTGCGATAAAACGGACAAAAAGAAGGAAAAAGGACCGACAGGGAACGGGTGAGCTCGGAGGGTGGGACAGGAAGAGGGCGGGATGAAAGTAATTTCCGGGTTGAAAGAAGCCGACTTCAGAGTAAAAACATAATCAGAGGGATGGTCTTAAGTCTTTTAGAGAAAGAGAGGGAGAGAGAGAGAGAGAGAGAGAGAGAGAAAGTGGAAAAAGATAGACAGATTGATGGATTATATGCTCAATAAATCAAATTTGTAGCATATTCGCTGAGAAAAATGCACCAGTCGAATCTATTAGTCTAATCCGATATGTATCTTCATAGAAGATACATAACAATAATATCAATGTATAAAATGCCCATGAAATTATCACTTCTCATCCCTTTTAAATTGTTCATGAATACAAAAAATCAATAAAAAGAAATATAAAGCAGCTAATAAGAGTTTACGTGTGCAATATATAAATATTTATTAGTAAAATATTACATGGAAAATGTTTCAATTATATGTTTTGATTCTTTTCAATGCAACAATAAAATTAAAAGAACACCAAACGAGTAAATAATAGTTGCAAACGCTTGCATCATTTATGTCAAATTTCTTCACTTCCAGATAAGTTGCGGACTTAACTTTACCCAGGAGATATCTCTTAGATAAAGGTTATCTAGAAATTGGGCATTAGCAACGTATTTGTGAAAAAACACAAGTTAAATAAGAGCTTATCGGTTACTTTATATTTCTTTTTATAAATTTATTCTCAGTGCTTTTAATATTTCATTATTGTATTAAAGAATTTAAACTGATTATTTATTTATAAAAAGCATAAGAATAAAACATATACATGACAGCTACATAAAGCAATTCTCATAAAATGGACAATGTATAAACTCCACCCACTCTCTTTGTAGAATTTTACATAACTTAAAATGCAATGTTTAGTTTTAATTGACGATACAGCGCGTTTGTTGTTCGCAAAACAGCTTGAAACATGTTGCCATGCAACATTACTGCCTGTCAGTGGCAGACAACCTCGCGCATTTGAACAAGATATCCCAAACTAGAACTGCAGTAGCAACGGTCACTTGCATTGCCATGCGATGGCATGAATGCGATGCATCCTTGGCTCGCGATCTGCGCTCAGCGTCATAAATTCCGTTTCTCGATCCCGTTATCTTCCGCTGCAAGCTCGGAAGATAGTCGTTCTCGCGATTGATAAAAGAACCGGAGAGTATTTCTTAACCTTATCCCCATTTGCTTTATAGCTTTTTTTTTATATGAACTTGCAGATTTGATCGAGTTGGCGTGTATAGGCAAGATTTCACGTATTTTCCAAATAAAATCGACAAAATCACTCACAGTTTCAAAGCAACTTTTGTTAATTAAAATCATTCAATGCAATTCAGTTCGATCTCTTTTTATTCACTAAGGTATACTTTACGATTTACTTTCCAAAGAGTTCACAGGCTTGTTCATTTGAAACGGGATATAATGGAAAAGCAATTAATCTTTCGCGCCAGCCTATTAATTAACAAATACCGAAATTTTCCTCTCAACACGCTCGATTATGCTGTCCAACAGAATGCGTAATATAAAATTTGCATTTAGTGAACCTATATACTGCATTAAAACATATGACTTGGCATCGTTTCTGAACAATATTCGGTGCGCACCTCGCAACGCAGCGTTAGCATGACCCACTCGAAGGCATTCGTTATAATTAGCGTCATGAGCACACCTCGTTGTCCACAAACCGCAGCGGGCGAATTACTCTAATGTCTCAGCCGAAATCGTACATACGGTTGTGTTGCATAATGTCGACTACGGCGGCATTGCACACGGAAAATGCAAAATCGACTACAACAACTGCGCTATAATTCAAACGCGTGTTGCATGGTCGTCAGGAAGTTAATAATCGTAAAATTTATAACTGTCTGGAGCTCTCGAAAGGCCAAGGAATTAATAACAAGGTCGTTTCTAATTCATATCTTGTATTTTGTCTAAAGTACAGTATAACAAGTCATGATAATTACTCTTTTAACTGTCTGTACATGTATTTATCTCAAGTTCCCATTGTAATTGATTTGATTGTATCGTTTAATTGGATGCTATTGTGAGAACAATGTGACTCGATACACTGCCAAATAATGCAGGATAGTGCATATCATATCGAAACAGTTGTAATTATTATCATCATCATTTGCATCAAGCCCTAGAAGACACATATATTGCTGCTCTAATGCGATACTAAAGTATCTTTATTACAGCTAATGCAATCTAATACTATTCATATTGTCAGTTAACCATCAATGACAACGAAATTCGTGAACTATAATTAAAATTAATAATACTGAATACAATAAAAATTTCTCTTAATCATTTTTTGATTGTTGAAACACATTGTATTTTTTTTTTTTAAAGAAATAAAAGTTTATATAATGTCATTAAATTGAATCTCGAATAAAACTTACATATTTTCACCCTTTGTCTGCAATCTGTTCTTTTTTACTGTTCTAGGTTTTCAAAAAGTGTAGACAATTTCAGGATTAGTTTTCAACATCACTATTTCAATATCAAATAGTTTTTTAACAAGATATTTTAGAGGGAAACCAAACTCCGCTCTTTTATTTCAAAGAAATTTGAGAGTGAAATTTGCTTGTGCCAAAAAATATCCAGATTGTAGACTGAGAGTTAATCTTGAATTAGAATAGCAATATGTGAGTGCACATTTATTTTATTATCGTATAAATATATAACAACAATAATATGTACTTTTGAAAAAATAATACTAAACGGGTCAAGAATGCCTGCCATCTATTCTCGACGGAACTGCTTTACGGAGTTGATGAAATAAGTGAACGGAACAATGGGAGAAAAGCTCTACCGGCGTACGGCAAACGCTGTGCAAGACACGAAAAACATGAAAGAAAAGGTAAAAAGGGTAGGGGACGCAGTCTGGATATGAAATATGCGCGAGAAGTCCGAGCAAACACGATCGCAAAGCTTCCAACCTTTCACCGAGAACCTCCATCTTTCCTCTACCTGACCTTCTTCCATCTAGGCGCGCCCCATGCAAGATTCTACCTCGTAGAAATGATGGCAGCTCGTTTGCCCGTGGAAACGGCGATTCTTTTCGGTCACGAGAGCTTTCCTCCTGACCCCCAGCAAGGCGTAAGCTCGCGGACAAGCAGTTTCACATTCAATATCATCTTTCTACCGCGCGCCCCGTGCAATCTCATATCACAGCCAGCAATTTCAAAATCTAACCCCTTAAGCCACGGCATACATTCCCTCGGCAAATTGCCATCAACGTTTTATACATGACTATATAGGCTGTCTTGTCCCGAACAGACAACTGCAATTTGTACTGTAATATTTATAATAGAAACAACGATTAACATTAACAGAATACATATATATAGGCAAACTAAAAAGACGGGGCGATATTTGTCATCTCAATCGACGTTTCCTTAGCAACAATGATTCGATTCATCAATCATCGTTCGATAAATTTATCGTTTAATTTGTCTGCCTTACTAACCAGGAAATTTAAAGCTTGAGTTACTTTGTCCGTGTAATTTACTTGGAATTATAACAATTGATAAGTCCAGTCTTTATCTCGTTTACTCAGACTAAATACTTTTAGGATAATTAATAACGACTTGGATTTTATCAGTGCGTAGGTAACAAATATTTTCTTCCTTGTTAAAATTATGCACAGTATTGATTGCAAAATAAACGAACAGCAAGTTCACATTAATGCACGATGTGCTCGGGATCAAGAACGCGATCAGGAATATTCTTGTCGGCTGAATGGCTTCGTTAATTTTCGACAACTTAAACTTATCGTCTTTTCTTTACGCGCTGCGCGAAATTTCGCCGTTCGTTAGTTTAATTAACGAATTTATCGTCCATCCCGACAGGGCAACATTCTTCCAATCGATAAGTTTCTACTAATTGAAATCGTGCTTGCATTTCTGTAATCTAGCGTATAGTTTCTAATTGGAGGGATAAGGCCACGAATTATGGATCCGTTCATTCGTTTATTTTGCGCAATACCATTCGATCAGATAATGTCGAAAATGGTAATCGATGAAATATGTATAGCATGTAAATTCTCACATTGTTAAATGAATATTAACTAGATGTATTGCTATTGTGGAAGCTGAACTTTTTATTTTATTTTTTTACATAATAATTAAAAAGTTGCTTGAAAAAGTTAAAATTGTAATCCTGCAAAATTGTTTAGATAGTATATCTCGTTTTTGTGCTGTCTTTCTCTCTTTCTCTCTCTCCCTCTCTCTAAAATCAAAGATAGACGTTTAACCTTTTATAAGAAAACTGGAGCGGAAATATAAATGAAAATAAAAATAAATTGTTTTAATATATCGCTTTTTTATTAATGTTGACAGAACTGTTCTAATATTCACATAACTATGTTAATAACATTTCTTTTTAATGAATTCGTAAATTTATTTATATATTATATCTATTGATCATTAGATTTACTTATAAACTTCTTTCTAATTTATTCGTCTATCTCTTTTCTTTTCTCACGTAAATTTACTTTTAGATCTATCATTAAATTGATTTAGCGATTTTTTTATCATGTCATAAAAGCAAATACATAATACTGATTTACACACTTTACCGATGTGGAACATAATAATGTTTATACGTCACGAAGTGGCAAGGTGGAAAGGACGCTCGTTTAGGCCGATAACGTACGATCCCTCCAATTTTCGTGGCTCGAAACGGCTCTCGTTCTCAAGAGCCAGAAGTATATTCACGGTCGATCGAGCGAGACTGTAAACTCCTAGGGCGAAGGAATGTCGTTTTCCTGAAAAAGGGAGAGAACATCGACGAGTCTGGATGTCAGCGGAGTGCTAACGGCGAAAGAAGACGAGCCAATCGATAGCTTCGACAAACGAGAAAGGACGACCCGACAAAATATTGACTCGTACTACTTGGCGATGCGGTGTCCGCGAATTTCGCTGAAATTTCCGTATTTTTCGTAACCGAAATCCTCTATTTTAGTGTTAGCATTGCGTTGAATAGTTAAAAGCAGACCTCTACATTTAAATTTGCAAATATAAATACCTCCTTTACATACATTTTGTTCCTTGAAACGAAATGGACTAAACGTAACACATGGCATACAAGATGGAATAAACATAACTTGCAAATGAAAAATTTGCGAACGTGAAAAGATAATGAAAGCGCGAGAAAATATAAACCTTGGAAATTTAAAAACTACGAAGGAAAATATGACTAGAAAATTATAATTAAGCGAATACAATATCATACGGAGGGTCTCTCGAAATGTTGTTATCGATATGCAAAAGTATTACAATAAAAAGGTACAGTTGTATATATAAATTATTATAAATGAATCCACTGAGAGCATATAAATAGATATGTATAAATATTATCTCTTTTGTAAACGGTGTTATTTTTTAAAGATAACTTTAAGTAATTTTAAAATTTATAATTAATATTTGCTACTCAATGCTGAATTTGTAAAATAATTCTAAGTTTTTCAAATATCATAAAATACCATAAAATATAAAAAAATATGATATAATTAATATAAATATCACGTAAAAGAAATATAAATATCAAGTACTGTTATCTTGTATCTTTAAGAAAAGCTCGAAACTTACTGCTCCACATTTTTGAAATATCTTATCATCCCGGAGAGTAGAATACGGAAGCGCCGTCAGGAACAGAGCAAACGAGCCTGGCTTCGGAGATAAAGATAAGGACTTGATGAGGAGGAGGGTGGAATTCGGTATCGTTGCGTGGTGCATACATCGCTGCCGTTTCTACTTCCGGCATACAGTTCATTCTGTTACGCTTTATCGCGACTTACGACGGTCTTCGCTGCAAAATTATTTTTTCAGGGCACCGCCGTTGTTGCAGCACAAAGCATACAATACTCTCGTGTTAGTCGTGTTTTATCCTGGCGCGCTAGAGCTCACTCCGCGAAATATACCTTCGAAAGATATGGTTGTAATCTTACGAAAATGTTGGAAATGAATCTGTTAAGGAAGAGAAACGTTAGACGTTTATTAACGAAGTAATATTAACAGTACCGACTCGTAAAGAGTTAAAAATATCTAATGAATGAAACATATATCCTGTGTGGTATAGCAATGATAAATCACAAAATAACTGAAAATAACACTAATATATTACGCGATATTAATATTTCCCGTTCGAACTAGAATCGTGTTGCTTTTGGAACATTCAATATAGCTACCGCTCAGAAATTCTCGTGGCATGACTATACCGGAAGTTCCTAACTGCCGAAGTTAGCAGATGTAACGGCTATGGCATTGCATCGAAACATTACATTTTCCCCTTCTGCAATAATTAATTCAAAAGTGATCACCTTATTGAAAAATATAGTTTTTTTTCCTAACATCTTTGCATAATGGAGAAGACACTCAGTCAAAGGATTTAGATAAACGTGTGTGTCTAGAAGCAGATAGCTATACGAGAGGAGCTTCTCTCGGGGAAAGGAGGAAGCTCAAGGTCACTGAAACGCGACAGAATCGCGCGTACCTGGTTCCCGTCCCACCCTGTCTTCCGAAAGTACCCCTCCTTCCCCTGCCACACCCTCCCCTGGCCGCCATATTGATCGGCGCCCCTACACTTCGCAGCAACCCCTACTGCGTCTCGGCCACCCCTGCAACCGTTACCGCGACGTTGCCGCGTCTTTTTCCTCTGACAATTTTCTGCGTTCTGACATTCAAACACGTTGACAGATTAGACGACGTGAATTTTATGAAAAATTGATTAACGTCAAGCTTGACGACCGTTCATACACTATCGAATTTTCTTATAAGATCGTGTTTGTTTGCTCGGTGTATGGCTTATCGTTCGCAATAATCTGTGTTGTATTCTGCGTCGTATAATTTTGCAATTAATAATAGTTTAAAACTATTAATAATAGTTTACAGTGTCCACTTATAATATTTAATAAAAATTGTATTTGAAAGAGAGATAAAAAAGATAAATTTTTATTTAATGTAAACAGAGTGCTAAAACGGTTCAACATTTTTCTTCTTAAAAAGGATTTTCAGGTTTTATGGTGCTTCAGTTATCGATTAAAGTGTAGCATTAAACGTTTTTGAAGTTAAAATGTCTTTTAGATAAGTCAAATATCAACTTAAAGAATATTTCTGTGCATTTTATCCCGGGGCTCGTTCACTCTTGCATTCAGAGATTGATAAGCAAATGCTATTTCTTCACTGTCGCGATAGTTCTTCCAAACAACAAAATCTTCCAAGAATTACGTATACAATATTTTCCCTTTTTGAACATACAAACATCGTGTATCTTCTTTGCATTTTCTAACTCTACAATGATTTATCTTCTCCACTGCTGAGATGAATTTATTTTACATGATACAATAAAAATGAGTAAAAATTAAGATTAATTTCTTAACAGACGTAAAAGTACTTAATTCTTCATTTTTTTTTATAGAAGTAATATTAAGTAGAGGTATGACAGAGTTAAAAAAAATATCACACTTACGAATTCTAAGGTTAAAGATACGCAACAGCCATTCGACCCTTTCTTTTCTTCTCGACCCTATTACCCTCCCACGCGTCATCTTTTATCTTCCACTCGCTTTCCTGTTTGTACTTTCCAAGAAAATGTGATAGGAGGGTAGGGAAGCAAAAGGATCGATGCTTTCCCAAGCACACTACGTGCAACGGCCGGTAATATCGCTTTCTCACCCTTATAGCCCCAGAAACCCTCGCAGCTATCCCCTTTTGACATTAGTTGCAAAGCGAGCTATTCTACAAAATCCCAACAATAGCACATCCGTGATTCTCGATCGCTTTTTTGTGCGACTGCAATTTGTACCTCCTCCTCGTTACAAGAGATTGCGGAGATGCCGCCAATTACTTAATCTCTTCCCCTCAACCGCAATAGTCCTCTTTATCGAGTCCTCTTGTCCTAGAGATTTGTTTTCTGCATTCGAAATCGATTCTAGTTGCGGCTATTTAAATAACTAACAATACGATTTAATAGTGCTGCATTTTTTAGCAGACGTATAAAAGCTGTTAATAACAGAACTAAATCGTTCAAGGATTTATCACGTACTATATAAATTCGTATTTGATTTATATGTCACTGAAATTAAATACGCATTCAAATGAATGACAATGTAAAACACTAACATTTACGCGTCTTGTGTACTTTGTAACTCGCGCTTGGCAGATATATTATTAATTAATTACAAGACCTTATTCTTCGGGTAATAATTATACGAATTTAATAGAATTTTTTTCTCTCATATATTGAGAGAATATATAACGACAAAGTTAATATTACAAAAGTAAAGCTTAAGTTATTTTTGCTTACTGGATAGCACATAAGCTATTTAACAACAAATGCTATTATTGTCTTGCTATGTTGCTATTATTTCCTTTAACACTGGCTGAAGTTCAAACACGTGGATACGAAGAGACGATTGATAGTATACAGATTACTATCAGATTAATTCGTAGCATCGATGCAGTGTAGAGAAGGAATAAAAAAAGATATCGGGGCGTTTGTGTGTGTGTTCCGATTAATTTCGACCTATCGATGAGGTTTGATCTCGGATTTCCGGACCAAATTCTCGGTCTCTCTGAAAGGTTATAGGTTGCCGAAAGGTCGCGAGATAGCTATATTTAATCGTTATGCAATGTCTATTAAAACATTTAAGTTGATACCAGATGACGAAAAATAATCAGACTATAAAAAGATGAATAGTCTCTGCAACTTTTTCCCGAGATACTAATAAAAATTAAATAATTGAGTGATTTTTGAGAGACGTTAAAATACGCAAAAAAATAGCTTTATAATAACTCCTAATAATTAACAACGTTGTTATAGGCGATATTGTATATAGGCGATATGCAGAACAAATAAAGAATTTACTTTTAAACTCGTTTTTTAAGTGATTTTTTTTAAAATATCTTTTTTAATATAAACATCGTATAAAGCTCATACCTTTTATACAATAAACATTTTTGCCTTAAATATAGCATACAATTGTTTGAAAATAACACAGAACATTTTACTTAACAAATTAAATGATTAATTATTAAATTGTTATATCTTTAAAGAGCATTAAATACTGCGTCGACCGCCACTACCCTATTTTTATCTTTCTTTTGGATCTGGAAATAATTTTTTATTCACACATAATTCTTCAACGTAATTTAGCTTCTAAAATGTTCAATAATGTCTAATTTGATTTACATTACATTCAAGTTACCGTGGTTTCTTAGATACTTTACCACTATCAATAATAGAGTAGGTATCGTATTCAATAATGGTTATTCAAAGTCCGAGTAACTGTCGGAAACAGAAACTACTTTACGTTGCTACCCACACTCAAGTCCTCTCACAACTATCTAGAAGACCGAAACTCCGAATCTATAGAACTGTCGTCGGACTTGTGACCTGTGCAGAGACTCGCCTGACGAAGAGAGATGAGGGGCGTCTGAGAATTAGCAAGTAAAAATACTAGGAGAGATATTTGTGGACCAGTAAACCGAGATAGTAGCTGCAATCAAACGGAAAGTTGAGAGGACTCGTAGTTTGACTACTACTTTATACAAAAGATCATTTAAACGACATTGGAAGATCGTAAGTCATTATTGCATTCTCAAGTCATCTTCAGTTTACAGAGATATATTGATGGCAAGATGTTTTTAAAAGGTTTCAACTGTAAAGTAGCAACTAGGGTAAAATGAAATAGCTGTTACATCTTCTAGTGACTGACAAATTGGATCAATATCGTGATTTCGAGGTAACAATAACTACCAGGCGGCTAAATACAACAAAAGTGGGCCACAGACTTTAATAACCGGCCGTTAACAAAGTTTGACGTATTGTTGGGATTTTCTGAAGTATAGAAACCGAGGGGACCGCGCGTACGGAGGTTAAGGATTGCCGAGAAGTTTCTGGGAATGCGGCATGGAATTTCGCGACCATTTCCGAATTCACTGAGTAGGACCCGGCGTGCGCCATGACTTACTAGAGAAGTTCTTGCGCACTATAAGCATAAAGATTCTCGTAATTCTGAACGCGCGAAGCATCTTTTACGGTAAAGATCGGTACGGCAATTACGAATTCCTACGTGAGAGACTATGACGGATCGTTGCTATTATTTGCAAATCTTCGAGTTTGATTAATAACGAGAGAAGAGATATCTTTCGTTCGGGTGAATGCAGAAAAAAAACAACGCAAGTACCGTAGGCCAATTTCCTTTGTTGATACCTGCACTTTCTCGTGTACGATTTCTCCGATAAAGCCACATATCGCGCCGATACGTCAAGCGCAAAGATTAATTGAAGCCAACATTGCAGGCGCATTGACGTTGCGGATACCGCGTCCATCTTAATGCGGATACGGGTGCGAAAGATCTATCGTGCCCTTCCAACCAGCAGTAATCGAAGTATAATGGATGATATCGATTCTTAATAAAGTAGGTCGATAAGATACGTTAAGTACGATTAGCTAGGTAGTGAGAAAATAATTTAAAATAGTGACAATGGAATTCATAATTGTTCAATATTATTAGTTTGATTCAATGATTCCAAAGATTTTATATAAAACAGAAAATATATCTATTGAAAAATATCAAATTTTATTTTTTATTATTAAAACAGAAAAAAGGAAAGAAAAATTATTTAAAAACAAAACATAAAGCAGTTCTATCAAATTGTTGAACAAAAATTATATTTTACGCACAACACAAGTAGTGTAATATTCTTTTATATATGTTAATAATTGCATTCTTTTATTTAACGTCAATGGGCAGGTATTCAAAGCAAAAACATGCCGATTAATCGCAATATTACGTTCGTTCTCGTTTTAATCAAATACGTGAAATTTAATTCTATGCCGTCGAGTCTTCAATTCGATTAACTCAAAAAACACGCGGGCCGACGACGGATTAAATTCCCAGTTTCGATTCCTGTATATACGATTATGCTTTTAATGCGATGGAAATTTTAGCTCAACTGCAGCGCTGAACGACACATGTATTAGCCCCGACGATGCATTGCTTTTAATAAATCATCTAGATTGATTGGTGCGCGCAATTTTGCGATGCATTACGACGATAGGGGGAATAGTCTTTGGAAAATTGAAGTAAGCTTAGCACTCTCTCTTGTTTCCAGAAAGATTTTCAGGCCGCGTGAAGCTTCGGTTCGCAAGAACTATTCTGACGCCGGACATGCCGTTACCAGCCGGTGAGTACGTAGAAATGTCCAGCGTCTCCTTTGAAAAATCGTCCATAGAGTGGAACCTTCGCCTCGAGTAATTCTCGTGATGAATGTACTACGGTAGATTCAACAATAGCCAACCGAAGCACATTGCCAACCCCCTTCAAATTACATTCTTGTCAACTCTGAGCCATCGGTCGCTTTCGAAAATATCTCGTCGTTGCAAGAGATTATTTTACGTGTAAGGTACTAAATCTAGCTGCGACGAATATTCTTGCTCGAATTGATTAAAATTGAAAAAGAAGAACAATTCTAATTACCGTTTGTGTAAATAAAAAGAAAAGAAATAGACGTGTACTTTTAAATTATTTTAACGTACTTGAGGCAAATTAAAAATTAAAGCTGATTATCAGGAAAACTAGTCGCATTACGTTTCTAAACGCATAAAGAAGTTCTTGACTCGGTAGAAGATCCGAATGCCTTGCGTACTTTAATTCTACTCACGGCCACAAAAAAAATCTATAACATACTGTACAACGTGGGAAACGAAATTCTCCGTCTCATAAAGCATTCCTCGCTCGCATGCCACGGAAGAGAAGGACATCGTGGCAAGGAGGAGGAAACGGCAGGGGCATGAGTGGGTGGACATTTCCTTGACGTCAAAGGTTTTCCAGCCAAGGTTTTCCAGCCCGGTCGCGCGGTTTTCCAGTCACGAACGTCAGTGTGGGAAAAGGCATTACGCGTCGAGAACGAGACGGCGGAAGGAAACGATATCTCGTTGCACGTCTAGCGGTGAGAGAGCTCAAGGAGAAATTGCAAAAGCTATCCACGAATCGGACATAGATATCGAACAAGTAATTAAATCGTCACCCCAGGCTAGTATGACATAACAGTGTGTAAACGTTTCTAATCTGCCTTAGTGAGGTGGGAATCGTGCGAGACAAATTTCGAATAATATGGGATTGCAGGTATACGATGGAGAAAAATGATAGTGTTTCTCTTTTTCTCTTCCTGTCATATACATCTTGACTTTCTTCCCTATTCTTTTTACATATACGCGGAGAAAATGATTTTGCTGAAATATCTACAAACATACTGATCTGAAAGTAAATTTTGTTATCCATCAAAATAATTATGTAGGAAATTGAAACATGATAAGCGAGGTAACGAATAATGTTAATATTCTATAGCAACCAGTTTAAGCATCCTATATAATTATTTTGATAATCGAAAAATCATATTTTCGAATCTGACTAAATTCTTATAGATACTTCAACAAACCTGTCTTTTCCGTGTGTGTATATATAGATATAGATAAGTTTCTATTATCTAAAATCGTCCCGTTTGCAGAACATGAATCGTAACATTTTGTATAAATCAAGATGGATTTCACAATATGAGGCAATTCTCGAAACAGGAAACTGGCGTTGCAGTCATCAATACACCTGCACTATCGCAGCTTCGCTTGGAATATGCGCGACAGTGTACTGTCATTTTTGTTTACCTATCGAGATTCAACGCAATACGTAACAATAAATAACACAAAGAGAGCAATAAACGGATTAATCCGACTATCGATATTCGTTCGTTGTAACGGGCCACGTAATAAATTCGCAGTTCACGCGTGCGACATGGGACATTTTATGCGGGTATTCGTAATTCATAAACGGAAATGCCACAGGGGGCCGCGAGCAACGGATAGTCGATTATCTCAGGTATACTACATTGTAACACTACGCTTTTACCTTTACCGCTGACCTTTAACAGCCTGAAATGTCCGTTACATCGATCGCGGAATCCCTACAGCACGTGCAAATAAAATAAGTCCTTTGGGTGGAGATAATGATCCTCTTCGACAAAAGAACGTGGAGAAAGAATCATTATTCCCCTTCTAAGCGAATTTTTAACAAGCAATTCCGCACATCGTTATTTCATACCGCCCTTCCCGCATTTACATTACAATGCTATGATAAATAGATTCTTGTACGATTATGTCAGTATTATTTACATAAACATTTTAACTACTGTTATTTCGTAGTTTCACTTTCTATAACAGCTGATGGTAGGTACAGACTATAGACCTTCCTAATAGAAAATAATTTAAATAATTTACAAAAAATTTACTTAGAAATCCGAATAAATTATGTAAGAATTCCGGGCGAAAATATGTATTATAAATATAAAAAGAAGCACCCTTTTATATAAAGAATGCCATATATGTGCGGTGCCTGGCATTTCATCTCAAGCTTCAATCTATTTTTAATGTATTACTGCGCCGCGTTGCCCTGCATGTTATAGTCTTCCCATTGAACGCAATATTCTTCAATGAATAAACGTCAGACAATCTATGATCTATTCTAAGTAAGCGTAGCACCTGAAATATTTCCACTTGTATTTTTTTTACGGATTCGAGCAGAATATGTCGCATGATTTCGAGGAATCTAAGTATGTGCGGACATGTAGCAGATATGTGTATTGTTTTTAAATCGATTCGCACGATACGAATTGCTTAAATTAATGACGAACCATCTCCGTGCAAACGCATTCATTCATGATGCAATCATCGTTATCAGCGCTGCAGTACCTATCGCGATACTGTTTTTCGAATCTCGCATTTAGTTAAAAATAATTACATTAAGATCCGTGCGCATCGAGCATACTTGGATCGATAACGCAAACTATTTCCGTCCCATTCCAGTCCCCGTGCTCCTCATTCTCTTAAAACTGCAGCCCTGTTATGTAACGAGCGAAGTGAAAAAAGACGAGAGAGAGAGAAGAAAATACACAAGCCTGGAAACAATTCTATTCCGGCGGTGTTTCTGAAAGAGGTGCGCCACGAAATCAGGAACTACGCTTCTTCTTAACAACATTTCTTGCTTATCTCTGCTGGGGTTGCGCGGAAATGGCGTTGCCACGGCAAAATATTTTCCAGCAAAGCCATTCAATTTTTTCGCCGCGCCGTTGCCCTTTTCCTTCGAACTGCTACAATCATCACAGGGCTTTCCCTCTCCTAAAATATTTAACTCGAGGGTAGTTTGATTTTTTTATGTGAACGATCATTAGCATGTAAAACCATCCCAATTAAAAAAATACAAGATCATTATTATTGATGATATGATTATTGTGATGGCTGTTTTACAATTTATTAGTACTTGAAAACATCGTAGATATGGATTAATCACGATTTTATAAAGAAAGTAAGTAGGAACTGGACATATATTAAACAGAATATTTACATTACGGAATAATAACTTATTGTAACAGTATTTATAAAGGAATTAAAATCTTAATTAATATCACGCTTTTTTATTGCGAGCTTTTTGCATATTTAAAGGTTCGTAAAGAATAGTTATTTAAAAAAGAAGAAAATATGTTGAACAATACTTTACAACAATTCGCATTTTTTTTGCTGCTAGGACGTAAAAATACTGTTCACCTTCTCCAAGTAACTATTCCCGAATTAAGGTCATTCTTTGTAAATATCAGATTAATTACTAAATTATGTGTTCATGTTTCTGCAGTGTTGCGATAATAATCTTTTTTCTAGTATTTAAAAAAAATTAGATAATGACCATATGAAAAATGAGCATCAAAAAATTGTTAGATTGTTAATCAATTTAACTCGTGATAGTACTGCGGTAATTTATTAGTTTGCGTTGTAAGTCTAAAAAAATTTTGACGTGCATTTAAGGATCTACATGGTATATAAATTCGCACGAAATTATATTAGAAGCGTCCAAGATCCAGCTTGACTGTAAAAATGGCTTATTCTCATCGGTATTTAGTCGATAATGATGTCGAATTTTCTTGATATAATCCTTTAAACTTAAATCAATTTCCGCAAGCACGAATATTTATTTTTTACGGTGATATATGTATTTGTAATATAAGTTGTAAAATAATATTTTAACTGCAATTACTGACTGAATTATTCCAGAAGTTAATCCACAAGGAATGATGAGAGTTTTATAGATAAAAGCAATCGCAGCTTAAAATTTGTAATATAAGCACATAATTAAAAGGTTCATTAATGTTAATGTTTGTAAAAATTCGTTAACGCTTTTTGCGCGCGGATTGAAATGACTCGCATATGAATTATCACACGGTGATAATCCATCCATCATTGAAGCGTGGGAATGCTCCAGTCAGATGTACAACATTATACTAAACATACACGAGGCACGTCTCGACGCATTATGTAAATACATGTAATAACATTACCTAAGTGCACACGTTTACGTTACGTTTACGTTTCTAGCGCGCGCTAGTCTAGTTGTCCCTATTGCATAATTTGCGTGGTAGTTTACGATGCAATTCACTTTTCACGATTATCTGTTGGAATAGCGTATTACAATCTTGTGTGCGCGTCACGGATATGCAGTTTTATTTACATGACAATATCCTCCAATACCTACAGTGACGTCGGCAAAATATATCCTTCCCGAATTGCTTCTGTATGTGTTCTTTTTTGTTACATTCTTGCGATTGCTAAAAATAGCCAACTAAAAAGCGGCCTTTACCTATTCGAAGTTCGGGTTGCCGTGGTCTACTTCTCCAGCTAGTCACGCCTCCCTTCCGCGAAGCATTAATCGCAGCTCGCCGACTATCGCTGGAAATGCATCCGCGTACTTTAACATTTCGCCTTGGTCGCGTGCGGCCGTGGCGCACATTTAGGCAGAAAAACGATAAAGCGTACTTTTGCGACCGCTCGAACACGAAAGCGACGCGCACTGCGGTGCCTATGGAGGAGAGGAATTGCGAGAGCTTGCAATTTTCTAATTATATGTGAAAAAATTTAGCATTTTATATAACAATATCCAGATTCTATCAACATGACACACATTTTCTATTTGTCCAAATTGTTGAAACATTTTTAAAATATTTAAATTGTTATAAACGTCACGAAGGTTGGACGTCAAACTATCAAAAGTGGCCAAAAAATTATTAATCTATTTGTAAAAATCGTTTTATTTTTTGGTCTATCTTGATAAAATTTCGCATTGCGGCAATGAAAAGTTGTTGCACAAAATGGGTAAATTTAATAGTACATTTTATCATTTTTGTGCCAGTTCTAAATTGGCTTGCTGTTTTTATACGTGGGAGTGACTTCGCACTCCAATATATATATTTAAATAATATATTTTCGAAAAATATTTTCCATTTCTTTTTACAATTGCAATCTCATTTTTAAAGTTTCTCTCACACGAAATGCTTCTCTCAATTTAACAGAAAGCGCTTATGCTGTTATTTTGTGTTCAATTCCTCCTATTATCTCTCAGTCTTTTTCCATATATGTTTATCTTTAACTTCGGTAAATTCGGATTTTGTTCGCCAATTCACCGCTGTACGTTGCATTGATTCAGAGGTTGAATGTAGGTCGATTCTAAGGTTCTAACTTGGACCGTGTAGCCAAAACGAGCCAATCTCCACCCTTCCAACCTGGAACGGAGACAAAGAAAGAGTGGATGGGGACGAGGAGATAGCGGAGGCCGGGAGGTTGCATGCATGGATGAGCGCGAGGTGGTTGAAAATGGTGTCGGTGGTAGTGGTGGATATGCGGCAAAGGTAAAGGTCAGATAAAGCGAATGCTATCGACTGCTTTGTTCGCGGAAACGCTTTACTGGCTTCTATTGTGTTCTCTTGATTATTATGTTCATTCTCAACACTTGCTGTTGTACCTTCTTACTTTTTCATCAGAAATGTTTATTTCATCGTTATCATTAATGCTGCTGGTTTGTGCTATTATTATTTCTGATTTAATAACTCTTTACTAACGCTATTACTGTGATTTGTTGATTTTTTAAAAGAATTCTTTTTAAATATTTTACCCGAAGGTTTATATTTGTTTAAGGTATATTGTTGAATTTTTGCATTAAGAAGTACTGCTTTTATTACTTTTGAGGTTTCCACGGTATTTTCTTTAAAGAAGCTACGCGAGTTACCTTTGTGTCTTAATACATCATTAAATTCCAATGTTTTGTAACCGTTGCACTCTTTATCAGGACAAAAAGCAATCTAACTGTTACTTTTATTCTACTTACAACTTTTATCATAATATTAAACGGAACAGAAATTTTAAGCAGACTATACATCATAACTTAAAAAGAAGAAAAGAAGGAAAGCACTGACATATCGTAACTAAAAAAAGAAAGAATTAAATTTTTGTTTGTTTTGTATGAATTAATTAAAATAGCAAGACACACACTCTCTCTCTTTCTCAAATATTTTCTTTAATTACAATGAAAAAATCTTATCAAATAAATATTTTGTGATAAAGCTCTTGAAAAAGATACGTTTTATTTATATATCAGTGTATAAAAGTAAAAAATTTAATACTTTCAACCGATATTTCAAACATCCTTTGTTACAATGAAAGCTTCGAAAAAAAGATTCAAAAATTCCATCGCATATACGGGCCGGAGGAAGAAGGACGAGAGGCGGAGTGGGGAATATGCGAATGGAATGGGAATAAAGAAAAAAAAAGGTTAAAATATACAGATAGGAAGATTTGCAACACGCTTTGTAGGTCGCTCAAACGCGTCGTTTTCACGCGAATGAGACGGGCTGGAAGATGCGATGGATAGGGGTGTGCTTGATAAGAGGGGTGATACGGGGTTAATCGCCGCGTTCACACTCACCGCACATCAAAGCCGCTCGACTAAATCATACACCCCTGCTTCCATGTCTCTATCTCTCCCTCCCTCCCGCTTTCTCTCTCCCTCTCTTGTTGTGCACGATCCGGAAAAGAGAAAATCGATGAACAGTGAAATTCGACGCGGGCTGCCGAGTGTCGCCGGGGCGGAACGGTGAACGCGAAGAACGGATTTATGATACGGCAAGTGCCCACATCGCGATATTCTCGTTTGGTCAGGTGAACGTGACGGCTCCACGTTGAAAGTAGCTGCTAGTGACACCGTTTTGTTATTTAAATTTACTGTTTCATTTATGCACACCGGACGGATCATAAAATTTTCCGTTTTCATATCAAGTTTTTTTCTTTTTTTATATCCAAATATTCACTCACGAAATTTATCATCGCGCATCCATCAATGATTTACTGCTGTTCCACATTTTTTTTCTCCTAAATGATAATTATATATTCCGATAAACAAGATCTATATTAAAAAAAGAATCGGCTCTTTCGACGATAGTGTCGAATTGTTTATTAAAATAAAGCGCGTTTGTTAAAACTACGGCATTTACATCGCAAAGAAATCGTAATCGGGAACGGTCGTTAGAGCTTAACGATCGATGCGGTCGACTATGTCAACACGAAACTAATCGGCATAGTCGGAGAGCCGGCGGTTATCCCGGGAATCCTGCAGGATCGGTTATCCTCAGCGCTCCTGCGGTTAAATGTAACGACCTTGCCTCGAACGTCGGCTTCGAACAATTTCGCAATTTAAAGCACGCTGCTTACAATAACTCGAACTTCCCGTCTCATTAATATTTTTCTATATAAAAAAAAATTGTTTATATGAAACATTCAATTTAAAAATATGTTTTGCAAAAGAGTTGCAAAAATATTTATTACTCGACACGCGTATGTGTCAACGTTTAATCTTTTTTTATGAGCATTTGTATTATCAACGCGTAAAGTATTTTCTCTCAGATTATTGAGATGCAAGGGGATTTAAGCGTCTGTGCCAGAATCTTCCCTAACAATATCGTATTTCTATGCAAACAATATTACACGCTGATGAAACAATTTCCACAATTGTCTCATAATTAGAAGAACTCGTCTGTAATCATCCTCCAGCGCTGCCCGCAACGTTTTAGATTCGCTACAATTAGTAGCGGTTCACGGTCGCGCCTCTAAAGCGACTTATTTTCGAAAATCGAGCAACGACAGGAAGTTCGGGACGTTCTTGAGCATACTTGAGGGTGCAGTGCTCCTTCTGCGGATTGCAAACGTAACTTGGAGTGCGCGAAATTCTTCGAGTATCCCGGCACCGCATCTCGATACGTAAAATTAACGACCGTCGAGCATCGTCGAATAATGACTCGTCAACGTTAATTAAATTTAAACTCACTCAGCCGTGCGATGCGTCGAAGTAGTTTTCGAGTGGGTTCGATCACTAACGTCTTCTCAGGAGAGAGGAATTAATGCCCTAGGTACAAGCCTTACTCGAGATTCCTAACTCGAGAGCTTTTAATTGCTTTTCGCTTGTAGCACGTTGTATTTCCGTCAATACCCATAAATCGCGACGCTTTTGACTTTCCATCGTCGAGTCACGCGACGAAACGTTCAAAAAAAAAATCCGCGGTCGTCCCACCGTGACAAATTTTCACGATTTATTATATAAATATATAAACAATCGGTGTCAGTTTCGCCGCGTCCGTCGCGTCGCCGTTATTTGGAATGGATACATAAAAAAACCGTAGTGCCTGGCACACAGCACCAACATTGGAGAACGCTTCCCCATTGACGAAGAAGGTTGAGAGGGTTGTTCCTCGTTACCCTCAACACCATCGTCGAAAAAGATTTTCTACGGTCTTAACGTGAGTACAAACGTTTGGAGTACATCACCGTTGCTAGGAAAGGATGACTTGCTTGCACCCTTAAAACCACTAAGGGCTCGGCAGCAACTGCGGAGAGAGGGTTACTCGACATTGTTTGTTAGGTTTCTCACTTGGAGAAACTCAACTATCGTGCGGGAAAAAAATATCGTGCAACTTCGCGTGCATTTTCCGCACCGACCGTCGACAAGCCGTACTTCATGGCGTATTATAGAAAATAATAATGATAATGATAATAATTTATAATCTCTTATACAAAGAAATAATGGTTATTGTTTGTTATCAAGTTAGCTACTTTAGAGAAGCACAGGACTGCCGTTAACTTCGTGATGAAAGAAAAAATCTTACCGCGGAATACGGCACTGCAGCTTTGCGAACTTTCAGGAAACTAATGACAAACGTTTTATGCGCGAATAAACTGTAACAAATAACGATATAACAATCCGCGTCTTTCGTAAAAAGATGGTTGATTGTAGTATACTAAGAAATTTTATTTTATAAAATGTCACAATTGTTCTAGCATTACCGATAAATATTTATCGATAAATCATTATTCAGCCTTGTTAAGTCTAGAGTCCCTGTAAGAGAGTTGTGTCAATCTTGTATAAATTTTCATTGGCTTTGAAGTAAAATGGCGGAACCAATCATCGATGCTGTTACTTTTGAGTAATGTGGACGCGGTGGTTTAGATTTTAGAAGTTGTAAGATTATAATTTACGTTAAATTATATAATATTGACAAGTAGACAAGGTTAGAACGTCACTTTCGACTACATAATATCTGTATCTTTTATATATTATTAATTCGAAAGCTTTATAATAATGTATAGACTTACTTATAATTTTGATATTGTAAGAGCTGGGTCGAAAAAAAATATCGGGACTCCACCGGTGCCGGGACTTAAACCGAGGCCTTGTTGCCGTTCGTATTAGCAAGCTTTCGTCTTGTCTGCCACCATGACTTTACGCTCTTCGTAGTATAAGGTCTAGCGTCCCTTTCTGCTAGAGTCCCAATTAGACGCCATTTTACTTCAGATTGACACAACTCTCTTATAGGGACTCTAGTTAAGTCTTTTATCAACTTGTTCGATAAAATGGTAATTTCTTTTTTGTGTGATATTAAATTTAAATATATAAGAAATATTACATTGATTTTAGAAGAAACGTAATTATTACATTTAATTATCGCAAAATAATTAAAAGATCTTAATTGTATAAATACGAACGTCCTATTAGTATTCAATTAATTTTTTTTAATTCTAACATGTAATTTCTTAATTCCAAAAAAGCGATAAAAATTTTTACTGTTTGACTTCCAAATGTATCACGAAGTTGAATTCTATATACAAATATATTACGTAAGTACAAAAAATGTTTCTATAGAAGAAATATCTTTTTTAAAAACTTTATTTTTAATAGTAAATATTAATTAGCAATTTATTAACAGAGAGAGAGAGAGAGAGAGAGAGAGAGTATGTAATAATTAAGATATAATTCTAAAAATAAGCAAAGATAAGGAATTATTTGGACAAAAGTATTCATATAGTCGAAACATTTAAAATCACAAATTTCTAAAATCAGAGAACATTTGAAATTTTTTAAATTTATTTTAAGACAGTACGTATTTCATGTACAAAATTGCTAATTAATGTTTATTTATAAATAAGACTTTTATGAAAATTTTTTTACTAATACTTCACCGAGAGAAAAAAATGGTTGCAAGTACTATAATTTAACTTTAATTTACAGTTATTTTTTGGGTCTATAAATTTATAATTTATTTATAATTGTTTTAATCCTGCACATTATAGCTGCTTTAACATTGAAATATGATCATTACAGCTATGATATGCAATAAGTCTTTTTTTACTATGCAAGTTAATTTTTTCTTACCATATCTCTTAGTTATTATTACCATGTAAATAGTAGTGAATGTGGAGAAAATAATTACAATCACTAATTAATAATGATAATTGCATTTATTACATAAAAATTTTTATTTACTATTCGTATCTTAACATTTTATTATATTAATAGTTTAGATTATCATAATTTATTGTATAGTTTTTTCATATTTGAGAGAACTATGTGTATAAAATTATTATTACTAATATTGTATAGCAGTAATAATCTTAAAAATGGACTTCCCTCAACCATAATTTTTCAACTGTGCAATTATAGTTACAAACATCAAATATTTTTCTCCTTGTGTTTTTACACACATTCACTATAGTATATACCTTAAAATATTCTCTCTGGCTTTTTTGATAGTGACGTTAAAAGAAAACGGATACTCAGAGACAGCTTGCGAAGGAGAACCTCATTTTATTCTATGCAGTGCAATATGTCAGAATTATATGTTATATTCATGTCAGAGGTTTTTAACAGTTGGCCCATTTCGCTAGAAATGTCTTTTCGAATAAAATACGTTTTAAGAGTGATTCATTGTTGCCCGCGGACACGTACGCGGTACACACATACACCTATATATGCACCTCGGGAGCTTTTGTCGATCTCACGAAGAACGAAGTTGCGACTGGATATACGTGCGAGACATCTCAAGGAAGTCAGACCGCCGTGGCTTTTGCCGCCTGGAAGTTGCAAATCCTTGGCGGACTTTGCACAATGGGCGCGCGCAAGTTCGTTCGCGCGCAATAAAAAATGGGCCACCGCGATTTCGCGCGTGAATTATCCCGCTGTGAGCAAATTGAAACTGCCGGCACGACTTCCGAATATATATCGCGAAGTTGAGTTCGTTTGTTATGCGGAGGCTCTTGCGCCCACAGGAGTGGAGTCGAACTGCGCGAAATACTCAGACTACGGAATTAAGCGCTCGAGCACGCGCATAACGCGGAGAAGAGGACGAGAACGAGAAATATTGAGTGACTTTGATCAATTTGCCGGCTTCGCGATATCGGAATATTCACTTTTATGCCTCATTCGTTCTATTCTACGAATATAGAATATAGTGAAAGAGTGAATGGCAAATTCGTTCGATTCGAATAGAATTTTAATTGAATAATTATGAAAATAATGTTTGTCTTGGGCGGAATTATTTTTATTTCCAATCCATTTTGAGATCATGGCGCGATCGCAGACGATTTTTATCTCTTAATCAAACGGGAAGCTTTTTATTCCACATTCACGTGTACGTTAAATCTTTAAATTTATTTTCAATCAGTTTCTATATTTTTAATAACTTTTATATCTGTCAGAAATCCGCTTATTTTAGCTACTGGATTATGTTACAACAAAAAGTTTACTATTTTTTATAACATATTATATGTATTATATGTGCAAAAAATGCAAAGGAGATAAATTCGACGGATTTAATTATAAAATGTTCTTTGTTCTTTTGAGTGTTTTCTTTAGATGGGGGAGAGAGGAATAGCGATGACATGTTGCATTAATTTTAGAGACAATTTATGTAACAGAGAATTCAGCGTAACATTATGCAAATTATTCTCCAAAGGACATAATTATGTTAAAATTCTAGTTTGAAAATAATGAATTAATACATGGAAAGAAAAATTTTGCTAAAATATTTAAAAATACAGCTAAATACAGATGTAAAAATAATTTTGTTGGACCGTCAAAATATTTATATCGAAAGTTCAAGCATGATGAGCAGTACTGCACAAAAATTTGATATTCTGACAACCAGCTCAAGCGTTTTTTATAATATTTTGATAATCCAATAAAATCACTTTAAGATTTGTATTTAGCGAAATTTCTAAATATTTCAGCAAAACCGTTTCTTCCATGTAGTACATTGCTTCTATTTAAAAAAACACTAAGTTACTACTTAGAAGTCAGAGAGAAAGATTATATTTTTTTAAACACAAATCCTCCAACAATACTAGTACAAAAATCGTAGTATAATCTCTGACAGAGTTCAAACTATGAAAGATATTAAAAATAACGTACGAATATACACGGAAATAACAATTTTGCTAAAATATTAAAAAAAATTAACTGGATACACAGATCTGACAATAATTTTAATGGATCAAAATAATTATGTAGAAAACTCATAGTATAATATACAATATTGTAAAAGTTTTGACATCTTATCAATCGTTTCAAATATCCTACATAATTATTTTAATAATTCAAAGAATTATTTTCAGATCTTTATCTAACTAAATTTTTAGATGCTTCAGTAAAACCATTATTTCCGTATATCTTTCGTTTTAATTCGTATTTCAATTCTTTGTAAAAGATATTGATAGTAATAACTGTCAGGATTCTTAATTCGCATCTTGACAGGACGAAAGATATCAAATATCACGTTGTCGATATACGGCGGTTGGAGAATAGGAAGCCGAGTATTCCCCATCCAATATCATTGGTCACACCAGTTTCCTCGTCTCGTACCATCGACCACAGATTAAATCATCCCATTACTAGACCGCTGCGGTTCTCCTTACATTATATTCTGGAGTCGTCGCTGGAATTCTCATCCCCCTCGCCTGCCAATCGATTTCTAGAAGACGTAACTGCGCTCGTTTTTCCAACGCAATCCATCTGCGATGGAATCTCGAGTTTAGATCAACCTCCCCATTCCAGCTTTTTCATTTCCAGCCAACTGAACTTGTTTGTAAAATTCGATCGCACTCATATCTTCAGAACGCAATCATCAGTACTACATTATTTACACATGAGGAGCGCGATTCCATTCTGTTTGTCTTTGAATTAAATTAATCGATCTTACAATAATAAGGTAATATGTTTTTGTTCATGCTTTCGCAAAAATGTATCGGATTTATCATCTTTTTTATCATCTCGCGTCAATCTACTTAAAGTGATCGATGAATACCACTACTAGCTTTCTATTTCCTCTATGCAAGTTGCAATACGCGACAAAGATAGATCTGCCATGGAGACAAGTTACAGCTATTTGTGCTTCATTTTTAAAGTATCATCGGTAATTTTAATAAGAATCCATTTGTCATTTATTTGCCAAATAAGCTTCGTGGCTGACACGTATCACGTATTTATCTTGTCGCTAGTTTGCATCTTATAAATCAAAACCGGAACTGTATATTAACCACATCTCGCATCCAGCTCGTCTCTCTTTCGCGACAGTTCTGAGTTTTTATACGGCAATAAGAAAGTTTTGAGAGGAATCTTTATGGAGCAAGTTTCATGGTAAGATCGCTAAAGTTTCCCGAGCATCCAATGTCTCCTTGTATCTTCGCACCTCCCTTCATATTAATCCGTTTCAAATTTGAAAACGAATAAATTTAGATCTTTCGTGTGATCCTTTTGGTCCCCACATAAAATGTTAAATCAGCGCGGCCAAAAAATAACGGTTTTATTATATTACTTTTCCCGCGTCCTGAAACACACCGATGGCTGCCGAACGACATGACAATTTAAACATTTATTCGTCTCTTGAATTAAACTTGACGTCCTTACACTGCGAATTTATAAAAGAATCGTATCCTTTTCTTTGTTCTTTCCGCCATCTGCCAAATCCTTTACATTGCTGTTTAATTCAAATGTAGATTACATTTTCGCGCGTGCATCTTGATTTCATGCAATAAAAAATATAGATAAATGTCGATTAATGTGAAAATATTCAGCATAATTACATAATATTTGCATTATGCAAAGATTTGGAAATCATTGTTAATTTGTTGATTACACTAGCAGTTCGGAAAATCTAGCATCTCTCGCTCTCTCTCTCTCTCTCTCTCTCTCTCTTCCATCATGAAAATTCTTTATATCAAATATTAACCGGTGTGTCACTCAGCAAAAGGATCTCGTCAAATCATTGGATCAGCTATCCTCCACTGAACGTGGTGATAACTCGATCATTTTTCGCGATTTTTGAAGGCTGCTAAAGTCCGCAGAAGTAAAAGCGGATATTACATGTCGTATGCATGATCGATTCTTCGATTTGTTCGATGTACTATTGAGGTCAGGTCGAGATTCAGAAATTCGCTCAATATCTACAAAAGCATATTTATTATCGTGATGGATACTAATAATTAGGAAGGAATCGCTTGCGTTGCGAAAATACATTACGAAATTACTCGTAAATATCGAGAGCATCACATCATTCAAATTATTTACCGTATTTACTTGAATGAATTTTAAAAAATAAACTGTAATTCAGCTCATTATTTTATTGTTGACTTGCACCAAAGCTCTGCTTATTTTTTGCGCGTTGAATATTTCTCTCAAAAATTTTGTAAAATAAATTTCAGGGCCCAAATTTAGCCACCATATATTTCTAATCGCAATAATATTCAGTAAAAAAAGTAGCACGTACGAAAAAATTGTTTATTCATTTTTTTAAGTATATAATAATAATAAATATAATAAAGCACACGCACTTAATGTTAAAGATGTTGTGTAAAGTCTGCGTAGAAGTAGGTACGTACGGGAAATTATTCATAGATATTGCCTATAAAAACTTAAAATACTTAGCAAATATATTTAGCAAATATAAATATAAAGTTTTAAGTTTAAAAATATTTATATACAGTAAAAAGGAAAATAACGTGATATTTAAGTTCAGAAGATCTAGCTCAAAGATGCCACACGAGAGAACAGTGATTATTCCTGCTCTATCCAAGCCAACCGCGAAATCCTCCCTCTCTACATCAAAGTCTGCTTCACGCCCACTTTCCTTCCAGTCCGTATCCTTGTTATGCCTCGTAGACATTCACTAGAAGACCCACGCTCTTACGCCTGACAAGCTAGCAGAGTATACCCCCGCGTTCTATCAGAGCATCATGCCACATGACTATCCATTGAGAAATGCATTTCGCTGAAACAAAAGCAAAAATACTAAAATAAAAGCAGAAAATTAAATTAATGTTGTAATTCTGCCATTATATTGTATTACGTAAGACTATATTGATTTACGGAATTTACAAAAGTACTTGAATTTAGAAGACATTTATTAATATCTTTTGTATTTCTTTTTGTAAATAGATGTCATAAAATGCACTGTAAAGTTTTTTCAAATAGTAGAAAATGTAATAAGTTAAATCCAATTTGCTTTTTATCTGTGTTTCGTAATAGAATTGAAAATAACCTTTATTTGCGGTGAAACTTAGTTTTAAGAAATCGAAAGTATCTATAAAACTCTTTTTCTCTCGACTTGAAACAATATTAATTTACAGTTCGATCAATTACGCGACGTAAAATCTTAATATATCTATGTATAATTCGAATTGAATATCTATCATATATGCTACGTAACATTATAACACCAAATTGCTAATTTTTAATGAGATATTGATATTCAATATGAAAGCATTTTATACATAATTATGCATTCGCGTTGCACGAATATTCACTCTGAGAATCATTGCATACTTCGATACATTGAAAAAAAGCTACCAAATGTTAAGTGAAATAATTTCAATCAAATGTTTGATTAATATAACAAAAATAATTTTACTTTTCTAAAGGTCGATTATATTATTATTGTTTGGTAATATTTCTTAAATATTACTTAGAAAAAGTAAAATTATTTTTATTGACGCATTAATTAAATATATTTGATTAAAATTATTTCACTCGACGTAACTATTAGCAAACTCTTCTTTATGGAATAGATCTCAAAAATCGTGGATGTTCACAGTGACATGAAATGAGCATCTGATATCACAGTAGGAAGCTGAAGAGGAGGAATAAAACGAGTGGGGAAAACGAGAGACGACTTCCGTGACACTGTTAAACGTCGCGGCGCGACTCATAAATTCCTTTAATTAAAACTTCATATCCCACATCTGCATAAAGAGAGAAGAGCCAATGGATCTCCCGCTGTCCTCACTGTTCATTCATATTAACATGCTGCCGCATGCGAAACGCGCCGTGTCTCCGCCTCTCAGGGACTGAGATAAACTAAAGATCGCAGCGGTTTGTTTCTTGAGTGTTTCATAATTCTATACCATTTGTTTAGAGTATCTAATTTCATTGTGTGGGGAAGGGGCATTTCATAAATATAGCTATTTGAGGGGAGAGGGAGAAGATTTGTGATGTAAAAGGGTCGCGTATCCAATAAGCCAATTATTCCCAAAACAATTGAAATTGATAGTATACTGATTGAACTGGTTAATGGATAGTTAATAATTCATCAATAACATCAATACGGACGAAACAGAAAATTAATAGGATCGATGTGACTAAATTTATACGTGCTCTGTCAACGCATTATAAATAACGATACAATGCATTATTTGTACAACGGGGAAAAAAATAATTATAATTGGACGTAATTAGCGCAAAAAAAATTTTTGTCGATGACACTGTCGAGATCGGAACATTTATACGTATTCGCGTAAAATTATTTATAGTTCGGGACAGCAGATGCACAGGTCAACCTGAATGCACGCGTCATGTTTCATAAATTAAATTCTGAGTGGCAACCGACATCTGACATGAAACAATGTTGTCTATAATTACACTGCAAACACGAGCTGCATCGGTACTGTCGATTATCACAGTTGAATAAAATCATTTAATGCGCGAATTAAAATATCGACAAACTTTGCATGCATGCTCGATATTTATACGTGATAGCTCGTGATAAATAATTTTAATTTTATGTACTTAAACAGAAGTATTAACTAAAATAAAATTACAACTGATTATTTTTTTTTTGTTATCTACATTCAGAGATATAAAGAATTAATGATATTTCAATTAACTTTATTTAAACGAAAACGTGTTATGTTAATTATTTTATGAATGTAAGTAGTGAAATACAACAGAAAATTGTAAACAATATTTGTATCTGTCAATGTGATTAATATAAATTGTAGCAATAATTTGATTTGCAGGTAAAAACACTTTTTATATTTTTAATCGTAACAATCATCAAGAGATGCTTGAAATAAAAATATAAAATAACAGTAGGACCTTCTATTTTTCTTTTTCTCATTTTTTAAAAACTATAAGTAATAAATAAAATGTATTTTAAAATGGAAATACAAAAAAGCATTATTTATTTAAATTACTTTCAAATCGTATATACCTACATGAAAATATCCAGAGTGAAATAAATTCCGCGAAATACAGTTTACTGAGAAGCTAATATTTCGGCCTTGTCTTGTGCTTTTAGAAAAAGGGGGAAAAGTTTTGATCTTGTGAGCGCATCCAAAGTGCAAGCTGCATTATTTATGCGATTGGTATCACCGAACATACATCGACAACAAAGTACATTAAAAAGACAAAAGAAAGCGTGCCGTCGGTCGTTCCTCGCATTTGAAAGGCCCTGCAGCGAAAACATGCGTATTTGATATCCCGCGAACACACTTTCTCACTTATCGGGGAGAGCTTTTCGCTGATATTGTCGCGCGTTTTATTGGTGCTCGACGTGGTACGATTCGCGAAATGCTGACGCACTCGACTACAAAATCGCGCGCGGGCTATTAGTGTGCGTAATGTAATGCGAGCGCAAACAGAAAAGCGCAATCGTCGCCTGATCACACATTATTAACCATTACCTATGCAGAATTCGCCTAGAGAACCGCTGGAAGTATTAATAGATATACATGCATCGAATCGACAACTGCATTATGCAGCAAAACGCAGCCGTTGAATTAAGTAATCCAATTTTAATTCTCATTAATGTTTTTTCTCATCGTTAAGGATAATATCTGGTGAACCGCAATATTAGTTTTCTTGATTATAACACACATTCACGAAGGAGAGGTCGAAAAACTTTAAACTTTAATCCTAGGCTCTCGTAATGAATTTAATGAATGAAATTAGAAAGTAAAATATTTTTTGATGAAGAAATTATTCATTAAAGTGTAAAAATTAGAGAATGTATATTTTACTCGAAAAACAAAAGTAATACGATCTTCACAACTGAAATTCCATCGTGAAAATGAAGCACCTCGCCTGGCATTTGTAGTGTTTAATAACTCATAGTTTTTGGACTAACGCACGAAACGGTAAGCAGACACCGTGGTGATGTTGTCGGCAGTTAGAGCAACACGTAGCCGCATAATCGTATGCAGATACATGAACGGTCGTATACTCATCTACCGAGCTCCATTCGTACTCTACATGCAAATCGTGCACTGCGCAGCAAAGCCGTCGGCGGTAGTTGGTAGCGTATGATCGAGCGAGTAGCACCACCTTTGTATTGATGCGGTAACATTTCCTATACTAATTCGCCCACGAACGATTCCTTTGATAAACTCATTCCTGCTTGATCGCGTCGTAATTATCACCGCAAATTTGTTGAACGCCAACGTTTACATAGGTTAATTTACCTCACACCTACGAAAATTTTGTAATTTATGGTATGATATGAAACGGGTATTTCCTCAAAGGGGCGCGTCGAATGATTATTTTAACGACGCCGTTTGTACATAACGACGATTACATAACGTTATATTCTCCTTCTGCTTTATTGAAGAAAAAAATTCATTCTTGTTATTAAAAAGAATATTGCAACTCTTGTCTTTATTAGTGATTTGACGAAAGTAGTAAAAAGAACTATTCAAAATTTATTGGATAATTAAATAAAATAACTCGATAAAATATTTTATTAGACAAGCTATTTTAGATGGGAAAAATGGAAATTCTATTTCTAAAATTGTCACTTTTCCATCTAACTACTTATTTATAATATTGAACTTATTTATGATATTGAACGTTGTTATTTTACGTAACATCACTGTGAAGAACTAAAAATGGTTCTATTTAGACCAGATTCCAATAAATAACAATTTAAAAATGTATATAGACACAACGATATTACAGAAATAATAGAAACACTCGTAAGCCGTCCAAAATTTATAGGATAAATGAAATAATTTGATAAATGTGTCAAACGAGCTTCTTTTAGATACAACAAAATAATGGAAATTCTACCAAATTGTAATATACTGGATGTCATCTACAAAAACTGATAAAATTCTTTTTATTTAGACGCAATGGATCGCCGAATCTCGATAAACGATAATTAAGAATGGACTTTAGACGCAACGAGCAAAACTGATATCTCTCCTTCTGGCCGTGTAATCATTTTTGGCAGCGAAAAGGGGACGGACGTAAAAACCGCTTTGGAATTGCGCCAACGATTTTCGCCGCATTGCCCCACCTGTTACCGTCTCCGTTGTGCTACATACATGCACACACATACCACTTCGCAACACCGGGTACATTGCCGTGTTCGCGATCTTTTTATTTCTGGTAAAACTGAGACCGTAGTAATTTCTACTCCGTCGCGACGCCGAAGAAGCAAAAAGTTTTCGAGTGAGCTCATCGAGAAAATGCACTTCCGACGTAGCGGATATTGACAAGGACAATATTTCCAGGAGATCCGTAAATCTGTCGTGTTAATAACGGCCCCGTGTTTTCGTTGCGGCCGCTAACAAGGAAACGCCAACGAGGGAAGCTCGTGATAAGCTACGGCGACTTTCTCACCGATTCTTCGCAGTTAATTACGCGATTCAATGTTATAGCAAGCTCCAGACTCAGCGGTATACAGACGAAAAGAATCGTCGGTGGTCGCCACGCTACGTGAATTTTCGCCCCCGCAAGGATCGCCTCGATCTCGTAGAAGTAAATAAAATGGTTTACGGATAATCTGGCGGCGTCGTAGTAGTTCCCTCGCCGAAGCGGTGCGAAATGTCGTGAGATGAGAATAAGGATGAAAACGTTGCTGCGAAATTACAGCATAACGCGCTTAAGGAAGCTATTTTCCCTGGGGAAACCCGTTACGCGAAAAACGAGCTGCCCTAAACTCCGTTTACGGGTGTTTTTCACGTGAGTCCGAGCGACTACGATGTAAATACGACGCGACGTCGAGAAGTTATCACAGTTATAAGACATTTTGCGGATTAAGTCGCGAATAGGGTCGTTATTCCCGCGTTAATCCGCAGGCAATCTCAAAGTCGTTTAATACGCAATGTTATGCAAACCAACATGTACCAACGTGGAACATGTATTATAGTTGCGCCGGCATAAATGGTTATATTCCATATACGTTTGAAATGAACATATTCGTAGCTTGTCTCCTTAGCGCAATTAGCCGAGCCATCCTTTGTAACTATAAACTATCATACCTGTCATTGCTTTTTTTGCGTTACGTATATTGCTTCGTTGAAATTAAAACTGCTTAATAAAAAGCCTGATGACGTGACTTGTAGTTTGCGAAATAAATAATTTAATTTACAAGATATTTTGGATAAATATGTTAAAGGAAGCCTGACAGCCGATATATAATAGACATTTCTTTTTAGCGATCCTTAAAAACGCGACTATTCATATCATCGTGACCCACTTTCGTAGAATGAGAGCAGATCTTAAAGGACTTCGTAACTATCAGGATTAAATCTTTAACGAGCCAACCGGTAAATGTAACAAACCAGCGGTCCTTGGCGCATCATAAAGCTTCGCGTCGACTGTCTGTTCTGAAGAGTGCATATTTGCTCACAAACCGCGTCGCACTATTACATGTATGCATACTGACAGCACATCTTGTATTATAATACTTCCAGTATTTTTGCTCTCAAAAGGATGCAACTAAAAATGTAATATAAGGAGTGCGATCATTATTCCCGTTGAAAAATTATTTCTGTATTTAGCTGAAACTGTATACGGAAAAGAAATTTTCCTTAGGATCTAATTTAGCTAGATATAGATTTGAAAATAATTTTGTTGAACTATTAAAATAATCACGTAGAATGCTCGCGTTGGTTGCTAGAATATCAAAATCTTTTGCAGCATTGTTCGCTATACTTACATTTCGTACATAATTATTTTGGTGGTGTAAAAAAATTATTTTTACCTATACCTGTATCTAGTTAGATTTTTAGATATATCGGCAAAATCGTGCTTTCTGTGTGAGTAAGAAGTTTTATCACCAGAAAAGAAAAAAAATCCTAAAAATTATATATTGAAAATTTCTAAATTAAATTATTTCTTGTGAGAATTATTTCCAATTTGTACTTTACATTTCCCGAGACGGAATTATTCGAATAATAAAGTTTCAACTAGTTCACTCATATATGAAATTTGAAATTTGTATTATAATATGGTACTCTGTATTATTCTACGATATATCATGTCTGTGCATTTACATTAATATAAAACAAAATATGATTATCAATACATTCAGAATAAAATCAAATAAGAACTAAAATGAAAGCAGAGATGTGATTCAGAATGCAATGTGTGAATTTATATATATTTTTAGGTAGCGTCACTCCAAGAGATTGGTATATATTAATGGATTTTCATATGGGTATCGAAAATTCGTGCTTTTGTTAGATTGGATATCATGTTTTATAAAATCATAGTTACAAATTCATGTAAAAACAGGAGCTAAAGATGTCGAATCTACCTGCGACATTTTCCATGTATGACCACTCAAAATTTATATCATTTTTATTCGTAAAATAGCGTTTTATTTAATCAAGCGTTCAATGCAGGAGTACGGCGAATTCTCAATTCGTATCGCATAAATTTTCGCAGTAATTTTTTTGCAATATAATTGACGAAAAATTCCTCCGGCGTATTTGACCGTGAAATTGGCTGGCATATCATAAAATAAATGAAAAAGGACAGTTAGAAAAAAAACCAGAAAATAACAAAAAAAAAAGTAAAAAAAAAATACGTAAAAGAGACGCGGAAGTTTGCGTTAATGGAACGTAAGCGTCAACGTAAACGAATAGGCGATCGTGCGAGTCACAAACGCGTCGATGAAATTAATTGAAAACCAGTTTATTTATTGGCTGTTCAACGGCGCGATGCAAGTTTTTGGCGAACGTCGGCAGATCCGGCGCTATATAGGCTCGAGGTAATTGGGTACAGGATTGAATGGAAGTAATTGCTTTCAGTCTCTCCACGCTCGTAATATCTTTTTGTATTTTCTCTACATCCTTTCATATACTAGAAATTTGATGTATAATACAAATAAGCGAAGAAGGTCATATTAAAGCAGGTTTTAGTTTCTAATTTTTTGTGTAAATTCTATAATTTACAGTTCAAAAAACTAATTACATACCAATTATATATTTATCTATTTTAAAACAGTTATAAAAGTAGGATCCATAATATCACAAATTAAATTGACAAACAATCTAATGTTAATGAGCATATTTGAAATACTGTAAAGAATTTATCGCGAAAAATATCATCTCCGCGATTAGAACCTGGATCTTCTTCATCCCTTAGGAACACTTTATCGTTTCAACCATCAAGGCACATGGTATTTTAATTACAATATTCAATAGATATAATTGGAAAAATGTCTTTTTAACAACTATCGACTGGGAGAAAAAATTCATGTTACTCGTTTTGCAATCTATGCGCAGAGTATAAACGCAAAAGGTGGAGCGAGTTGTTAAAACGTTAGAACTAAAATGATCATTACCTAACGTAGCTCGATATGCATGTATTATCCGGGGCCAACGTCGCTCCGACGCTAAATCGTCCTTCGTCACGCTTCGCGATCGGTATCGCGCGTATAACTAGATTGGAATTTCATCCGGCGAACGCGAGAAAAAGAACAGTGCACTCTCTCCGCGAGACGTATTAAGCAAGAAAGACTGCGCTCCCCCCGCACCTCCTTCCATCTCCCCCGCGTGACTGCAGAGGTGGCTTAAAACACAACCCCATTACCGGTAATCAGATGGACCTGATCCCTCGGGGATAGGGGCTTAAGAGACTTCGAGCCGAGGGGGACCAGAAGGGTATCGGAATACACCGACACGCTATGCGAACGTAATTGAAAGTTTCCCGACATTGCTGTCGCTGCTCGCACCCAGTTTCCCTTCTTCGTGAAACTTGGCTCGGCTCGACGCACTGAAAGAAAACCGTTGAATGGGACTTAGCGTACCGGCAAGAGCGAGAAACAGACCACATACCTAGTGTGCGGTCTTTCAGACGGTCCTTACAACCTATGGCTGAATCCTTTGAATGTGATATTGGAAATGTCGTCGATAAGCGAACGGAAGACTATCTAATGTGTAGAAATAAGAATTTGATAAACAAGTGGAAAGACGGTGAGAAAAATAAATTATTAGAATCCAGAACGTACACTCAAAGAAAACAGTTTTGCTCAAGTATCTAAAAATTTAGTTGGATACAAATTTGAAAATAATTTTGTTTCAAGACAACAAGATAATTACGTAGGACATTCAAATTTTAACTAAAATGTTAAAACTTTTTGCAGAAATTGTCATTAATGTCTAAGAGTGAGATACAATTATTTTAACAACAATATTATTGTCAGACCTGTATCTAACTAAATTTTTAGATACTTTAGCAAAACTGTTGTTTCCGTATGCTTTTAGATTGTTACGCTAGAGAAAATGTACGAGTAAGCAGCTAGCCTAGTGTGTACCTAACGCAGACACAGACTGTACTTTATTACAGAGGGAGATTAAAACACGTCGGAACAAAATTACCGTGAAAAAAAAAAACAGGGTATTATTTTTTAATTAATCAGAAAGCTTGTTATATTAATTAGGAAGCTTACTTACATAATTTGCTTCGCATAACTCGTCCATCTTTCAGCGGTTAAGGGTACTAAAGGATACAAAATGTTCTATCTTTCCTCGTATATGTTCTATCTGATTGCGCCGCAAACATTGGACGCAACTGCGACGTTGCGAATAGACGAGAAGATTTGGGTTTCTCGCCTGCGTTGCGCACAAAGGTAACGTTAATTAGATATTATTATGGGATTTTCTTTGATGTAGTCCGTTTTCGCTGTACCATCGATCACGCTACGTCGAATGGTATTGATGCATCGATACATAGTTATATGTCCCAGGTATTATCGCTTCAATCCAGTAACCGCTTAATTAAGGTGATCGCCCTCGTCGCCTTTGACATGGTCTTCCATACAAGCACAATAACGACGAGCGTTTAGTTCGTGTTGATGAAATAATACCTCGGTCAAAGCGGTCGCATAATCGATTTAACTTCATAATATATATTATAGATGTTGTAGCCTATACAAAACAATATGGCGGAACGACATAATCGCGACCGTATTCTTTGTCTTGAGAATATCACCGTAATACCGATTTTAATCTCATAATGTAATGCATGCATCTAATATCTTTGCTACGCATAATTTTGAGATGAGGACGTTGATAAAGATAAAGATAACTTCTTTCTCTAAATATTTTTTCGAGATACGTGAAACTTCAGAGAGTTTATAATTGAGGATGTTTTAGTTTTACTCATGATATCAACAAAATAATTTATTATAAATGTGCACTAAATTAAATGCAAAAAAAAAAAATAAAATTGATAATTTGGCCTTACTCAACAAAATGACCATATTTTACTACAATTTTAGCTAAAGACTTTTAAACGAGTAAGTAGATCCAAATAAACTTTTACATGAATATTTATTTACAGAGGTTTATTATATACAAAAAATCAATTTAATTCTTAATACGATTATCTTATCATTTGCAAGTAAGTAAGTATTACAAAATACGATTTTGTATAATTAGAACGAACGAAAAATTAAATAACTTTTAAACAAATAAGAGAATTGTGTTTAAATTTGATACAACTCACGTAACAGATAATCTATGAAATTTTTATACTTTTGATGATGCTTTGAGATATCATATATATGTATTTAAAAGGAAACATAAATAAATAAAGGATATTTTGCTGCGTCCAGTCTTTTTGTCAAATATTTTCAACCAAACTGAGATAAAATCGAGCTCGTTCCATTCTTCATTGATCATACTTATTTATCTATGGATATCCAGTAACGATATTAAATATTCGCTATCTCGACGTAGCAAAATGCGCGGAAGTCCCCAAGAGAACTTCGAAACTTCTTTGATCATGACAGATAAAAGAGAGATAAAAACGAAAAAGGATCGATACACCGTGAGGTAGAATACCGTGGAATAGAAGATTTGGAAGAGCGTGCAACGGGGAAACGGAAGAAGCGCGAATCCCTTTGTGAACGGAGCAGATCGAATAGAAAAGGAGATAAGCGAGTTAAGAAGACGAGTACACGCGAGAAAGAACAAAAAGATGACAGCGACAGACAGAGGACGACTTCTTTATTCTATCCAACTACTCTTCCGACTGGATGGAATATATTTCAAGGAAAGATTCGAGGAAAGATTCTCGCGAGAGAAAAAAATGAATTGATCTCATCACCCGTGTAAAGAATTAAATACTTTTTTTCCCATTATAAAATATCGTATAGGTATTTTGAAGGTATTTTACTTTTGGCAATTTTTTATATAAAAAAAAAAAGCGTCAGTCCTTGAAAGAAATGGAAGTCGATAAAGCGCTCAATCGTCGGTCAAATGACCGACTCAATGCGCCGGCGCATTCAGATACGCCTGATTATTCCTCTCGTGAGCACGAAGAGCGAATATTGTAAGGGGAAGATTCCAGACGTTATCCATTATTCCGCAGAGGCATGGCGGTCGGGTAAATCGCGCGATTTTCATCGACGAGTCTCGATGAGGGGTGTGTGCAGCCCCATCACCTTACCTCTCCTGCCGATTCCCTTCCTGGAAGGGTGGCAATCTTCCCCGTCGTTCGACGATCCGAAGATTTCCTCTCGATCTCACAGCGAGATAGAAAAGCTCGCCCCGCTGTTCGCGGGGGTACCCCAACACCATCGACGCGCACCTTCGACTCATACTCGATTTCCTCTATACGGCGATTCCTCGCCATGCCTCGATTCCGATGAATATTCCTTGGAAGAATTCATAACGTCCATTTATGCACGGGTCAGTAACTCATATCCGGGACGTTCCACCGGCACAATCGAACCAACGGACGTATATCCGTCGCTCTTTCCGCGAATTCTGGCTGGTTTGAATTCCTTCTTGAAAGAGAGAGAGAGAGAGAGAGAGAGAGAGAGAGAGAGAGACTTTCGGCATGAGATGGTGCAGCGACACTTTTCAATTTCGCCATGTTCTTCTCATTACTTTATATTCTTATAGGAGAATAAAGTTCTCACTCTTCTGTGAATGCTAGATTTTCATGTCTCATCTTGATAGACAGATATAGTACCTACATAATATAAGCAATCATATAATTTATAATTTGGCTAGTTTTTATATTTTCAAATCTGCATTACAATTTTCTTAATGAAAACATATGTCGTTTCCTTACTTCAAAAGTGATACAACGAGAATTAAGTTTCTCAGAAAAGAAGAAAATTATTTCTTAACTTGTCAAAATTATTGGTTATTCAAATAATATAAAAAAAAATATATTATATATTGTATGAAATGTCATTTTTGTTGTTCTTTTCGTTTCACAATCCCTGAAAGTCTTCCTTTTTGAGTTATGACAATGTTGATTTGTATTTAAACTATATCTTTTTTAAATTATAATATTTATATAACTTGTTTATGAGATTAAGTTTACTTTTGATCATTGATAGGATAATATTTAGTTAACATATTCACAGTAACAACTTAAAAATTTTTTTTATGTCGCGTTTGAAGTAAGGGAACGATGTTCTCTATCAACATATAGTTGTTGCACTTTGAGTCTTTCGAATACTATGTACTGTACATGAAAAGTTTTAACTGTGTATTAACTGCAAAAAAATAATAATTAAAAAAGAATTAGCAATTTTTATAAGTACTATTTCGCAAGTTTAATCGCTGCAATACTTTAATCGTGAGATTAAACACCGAAAGAAGAAATATCTATTTTTATTTCGGAAAGCTTTAAGCCAATGACATACATCAACGCAAGTATGACAAGCGTTAAAATGGCGGTACGACGATAATCCACAAGCGGCATGTTCGCACATGCATACACGCATATAACGAGCAACGCTCACATACGTACAACACACATCGCTGAAAGCTCGCGACTTTTCAACGACCTACGACCTCCTCCAACCCGCGCGCGACCTCCTCGGATCTCTCTCGAGCATCAACCTATTTTCATCTTGGGCCGTGAAGGAGAGCGGCGGGGAGATGTTGGAAGAGTAGACGGAGTAGACGTCGGCCGGGATGGGGCGTGTTTGGGAACCCTTTTGCGGTGCTCTGAAGACAATGGAGCGAGTGCAAGCGGGACGACCCGATGGAGGAGGAGTAGTTGGATGGTATAAAGGAACCGACGTCTACGAAGAAGAGGCACTCTCCTATCTTTCCTTTTTTTTTTCCCCACTATTCCTGGATAGGTGTTCTTCTTCGTCTTAACTTGCTTATCTCCTTTTCACTTCGATCTATCTCTGCAAGGCGCTTCTGCGAGCTACGAAGGCACCTTTTCGTCGCGTTTCCGCTTGAAAGAGAGCCATATAGGACGACTTGGAACGCGGCATTAATAGAGTTACGGTATCGTTTTGCGTTTGCCTTTGCGTTCGCGAGAAATACACCGATAATATCCGCCACTATATCATGTAAATTTACTAGATAAAAAATGACGTCGAAGTGAATTTTAACCCTTGCACGCCACACCCTTACACACAGAAATAAGACGCTGAGTATTGGCGCATATGAAGTCCAATTAGAATGGTCACAACTCTTATAAAAATAAATATATTGTAAAAACGTTTTAATAGAAATGTCGAACATTACCAAGCAGATATATGTATATATTTATTAATAAAAAATGCATTGAAAAAGCATCGAAAAAGAAGAGGCCATAAGAAATATTTCCTAAATATAATTCTAAAATTTTTACGCGCGCTGAAATTTATTAAAAACGTAAAATTTTGTTATATGTATATATATATATATATATATATTTATTCACGTTTTTTATAACGTTTTGTAATTAATGCTTAAGACACCATAATTCTTTATTTCATATTACTCGATATTTACATAAATGACAAATAATAATAATAATAAAGCATCTTTGTAAAAAGTTTCAACATTCTTGGCGGAACAAAACTTGGATGAGAATACATCGTTTATTACAAAGCCTTTCAATTCTGTCAACAAGCCATATCATTACAATGACTGTTAGACGCTGACAACTTGCAGCATTCAGCTGAATATTCATTCAGCAGTAGGAGAACAAAGATCGCGGGATAAAGAGCAAAACGATACAAGGAAGCCTCGAAGAGGGAATTATCTCACAAAGCAGAGATAAATGCAACGATTCGATTCTAAGTAATTCTCGAGAAGCGCAGGTCCGTTTGTAGAGAAAGGAGAGGAAGAGCGAAAATCTCCAGCTTTCTCTTAAAGCGATAATAAGGTGCGCTTGACTCGAAAAGTACCAAGTATAATAAGCAAGGAGTACGCAATCCTTGTACTCTCAATAGGAAACTACTTGCCCGACGGTATATATATATCGATCTTTAAAAAATAAAAATTGCATACAAGAGTAGATTTAACATACGATACCTATAACAATTCGCAATTTAAAATACTACAGCAAAAAAGTTTTCGAAAAATTAATTAATTAAAAAAGTTATTTGTAAATATTTCTTTTGAGGCGAGACGCACACTACAACAGATATTAAATCGAGCGAGTATAAAACAAGAATATTTTTTTCGTGGAAAAATATGATAATCGCATTTGCGACGGTTCCGATCCCCTTCCCCTCCCTCCTCGCTAACTAAGCGTTGATGACTGGCGAAATGGAAGAATCGTGAATCACCAAAGAATGTAGATCTCCTTGCATAAATTTGCAACTCACTGTACGGGTATATACATTTAAGAGAATAACGTCGTCGAGTAGAACACGCGGGAACTTTCCGACACATTCTGCTTTGCATTTTACATACGAGCGACACGACGTTAATTTCAAGTACGTCAAACTCGAACTCGGGGTGCATCGCGGAGATCACGAAGCTGCATCGGACTATTCGGGTTCTGTATAATGGCGCGATGGGCGATGCGATATTCAACGATGGACCTCCTTTCGATGAAAGGCGACCTGTTCTCTATCGATCTCGCGAACTCCTACGAAGAGGTATGGCCGCACAATTGCTTGACGGTCCCATTGTCGCGGGTCCACTGTCTTGGTCCTCCATTTCAGTGTCCTTAACCCACGGAGTGGAATCATCGCGTCCCTTCGCCCCGTTCGCACACCTCTCTATGGCTCCTCGCTCGTCCGTCTGATTCTCGTCGCGGTAAATCTTCAGAGAATGAAGCCCTGCTGCGATTCGACAAAGCTACGTATTCGAATATCCCAGGTCTTGACACGGGTTAAAACAATGCACCTATTTTTCCAGTACCGGCTGGATAATGCAGTGCTGCGCTTATAGATAATAGGAAAATTCCTCGATAATTAAAAAAGTGAACCTCGATAATGAAGTCGTTAACTAGATGAATATCCATTCTCATAGTTAGAACATTCCCGGTATATACATTGTAAAAAAAATTTCATATAAATTACAACAGTGGGTAATTTTGGGACCCACTATAATAGTTGTAAACTTCCACGCGTTTGTAAATTTTCTATATTGAAATAAAATTAATTTCTTAATTTGTAATTGTAATTTTCCATCCAATGTAAAGATAAATTTACATTATCAGAGATAAAATTAACTAATTTTTGTAAAATCACACACAATTTTACAAATTTTCACTATAAATTGTGTAATTGTTACACATATTATTTATGTAATTTTACGCACTTTTTTTTACAGTGTATATAGATTAGGTTAAAAAAATTGTATTCTATTTTCTCCTAAATAGTTCTTTCTAAAGAAGCTATAAATTAACATTGAGAGCGGTAGATCTCTCGTCTAAAGCGACTGTCCCTGTTCGCTTCGCGGACAATTCGTACTAACTTCGCACACCGAGCACAATCAACTCGACATAATAAGACATCGCGCTTACAGCTATTCACTCGCGATCACTCACAGCTACGATCATTCGTCGGAAAGCACGACAGTTCGAGAAACACGACGGTGTCTTTGAGACTATAACGTCGTTGGAAATGCAAGAAATGCCTATCCTGCAGAGGAGAACAAATACAACGTCTAACCACCGTTTTCTATAAGAGGCAAGACAACCGTAGACAAGCTTACAAGGCACATTATACTGAGGATCCGGTGGTCGTGGTTTGCATAAAGCACCGGTGATAGTATTCTCCTTGGCACATGCTGAGGATGAGACGCGGATAAATCATGACAAGAAATCCGTATTATATAACGTAGGAGGTAGAGATAGAAAAATAATCAAATACTTGGAAAGTAATAGGCAACAAAATAAAAGATGCTACGAATTTTGATAAATTAATTTTAAGCTGATACACGTGAATGTACAAAATATCCCACTAATCGTACAATAAGCATTTTCGAGATTAATTGAAATCGAAAATTATAATAGAAATATCAAGTTAATGTTGCAATATTGATTTCTATTATACAATAGTAAGATAATGTGAATTTTTATTGTTCGCAATATTTTTCAGTTTCTTAAATATGTATTATACATTACAACGATCAATTGATATATTGTTGATTATCAACAACAAAACTTTAAATATTACAGAAATTATTAATTCTTACACATGAGAATTATTAATCTTTATGTGACTGTAATTAATCGGTTTTCTGCTTATTGTTAGTTTAATTTTCGATTTTCATAATCGTCATATTACTTTTGGATTAAGAACGCAGATTAACACAAATTGCAGGATTGAATAATTCAAGAAACGATATCGATTACTCGTTAATAATTACAATATGTAGTATAATATTTCCCATTATACATATATAATGTCTTCTAAATTCGACATTGCCACGAATCGAGGACTAGTACAAGACGAAATCCTATTAGTAGATATTATACATATATATTACATATTGTATCTCGTACAAAGCATCTACACTTTCATTTAATGCGCAATCGTCGCGTCAAAGGTCTAATCTTATGAACAAAAGCAGGCTTTAATATACATATCGTTTGTTTCTCGTACTCGTAATGAACGAGTCGTTGAAATTTCAACTCCTTATTAATGGAATGCATAATTTCGACTGATTGGGCCTCGGGTGCGTTTAAGTTCTCCGTGTGCCTTAATTAATACGTTCCCCTCAGACTCACAAACGCAGGCATATATCACCGAATGCGCACTAATGAAATAGCGGTTAGCGGCTGTTGAAATAGCACAAACGCCTGTAGAATCAGCCTCGACTCTCTGTAAACTCGCAGTCGCATTTGCACGTATGATGTACACGTCTTATTCTCTTCGGTTAGAATTATTACTAACGACTGTTAGTATATCAAGGCTGAGAACTACACCCATGTTTCTTTCTATTAACAACATCTGTTTGGTAAAATGGCAACATTTTGATCGCAGAAGAAGTGATACGTATCTTAATTGGTCAATTATACATTTTTTTGTTCGGTTTTTTTTTGGCTTTTCTCGTGTATATCTATCAAAAAAATATTATACAGGCACGAGTTTCATATTTCTCACTTTACCTCTTATCGATTTTTGTCCAATTACGATCTGATAAATGACTCTGGTATACGCGTTAAAATGAAAAATCACGGACCTGCGTTAAAACTGACACGTTAATTTGTCAAATATATTATGGATCTCTTAACTGTGTGACGTTACATGTCCGCTTCGATCTTAATTCAGCGCTGTAAAATGCGACGACGTGTGCACGTTCCCTTTTTTTATTTTATCACGCCTTGCAAATCAAATGATTGAGGACGGTGCTTTAATTGCGCTTCTTGATTACAAGAGATTGCAATTCGTATTTCTCGCGAAAAAAAACTATGCGGTCTAACGACTGGGATTAAAGAGACGGTATGGACACGTGAAATCGACGGAGAACACGTTTTCGCCTCAATCTTGCAGATTGTAAATCTGTGCAGTGTGTGATTTTTTTTTTTTTTTCTCCGCATATATTATTGGTTCATCGATTCGTGCAGATTTGCGCTAATTGAAGTAGAAAGACTTTTCCGTTCATTTGTTTAATCGAACGCATCTATGTGCAACGTGCAATATATGTATATATTCTCGAGTATCGGCCGCGAGTAATTATTTATTTCGCCGCGGAGAAAACCGACACGAATGAGGTGACGAACGCGCTACTTTCCGCGAGTTAAAAAGAAGGATCGACGATTACGCGCTAATGAATTTGTCGCTCTCTATAGAGATCCGTCCAACGAGATCTCCTCCGCTGGCGCTCGCGTACGCGGAACGGCTCTAATACGTTTTTAATGGAGCCGCACCGCCGTCTACGATGAATAATGAAGCACGAATTTAATTTGCGCCGCCTTGAGATTCATCTCAATCTAGAGTGAACGGAGGCCCGATCGCATCGGTGACAAAATGGAGCAGTCTGATAGCTAAGTGATTTATGAATGATCCAGGAGATTTTCCTCGCGTATCCGTCGCCTTCCAAAGTTCCACATATATACCAGTGGACCTTCTTATTTTTAACATGAAACCAACATGGAAGAGATTATCCTCTTTAACCTACATCAAGTCGAATTTTTCATAGCAAAAGACTTTAAGACTTAAGGAGAGTTCTCGAGATTTTCACTATCGTGCATTAAGTAGAGAAAAACATATGTAATATCGTATCTGACCACAAGTATAGATGAATAAAATGTTCCATTTTCTTCCATCCATAAAATAGAAGAGAAAGAATATGAAATATTATCGAATTACCGTTGAACTGATCGAACACGATATATATATATATATATATATATACTTGCGTTATATGCACTATCGCTTATGCAACATCCGCAGGTATTATTTTGATCGATAAGCTATCGTGTTACGCCAGTCAGTGCTTCGATGATTACGAAAACGCAAAAGGCAGTCACGATAGTCTTGAACCAGCTTGTTTAAAATGTGAGTGATGTTACGTGATACATCTAATTCTTTTATATACGCACATATACATATAATATATATATGTTATATTTACATTATGTACATGTACACTTACAAAATGTCGTATATACTAGCTGTTAATCGATCCAACGGATATTACGTGTCCACTTTGAAGTGCCATTTTAAAATGCCGCCGCGTTGCCGCCGGCTCGCAAATTGAATTCCAAAGTCATTCTGCTGCATCGACCATCAGTGGGCATATTTTGCAGAATGCTAATATAGAAACAACTTTCGCAAAAAACGGAAAACCTCGTTACACCCGATATATCCGTCGCGTTAAAATCGCGGTGTTGTATAAAATCAAAGTATTTATTAAAATACAAAGTATTTATAAAATACAGTATAAGAAAATTAAATGTAATTTAATAATGAATTAAATGGAATGGTAGACTTGCATTTAATTATTAATGAAATGTATTTCTGTAAATTATACGAGAAGTATATAACTTAGTAATACGTAAAATTTCACTTTTAAATTTTTACTCATTTTTAAACTAGTTATTATAAAATATATAAATTTCTACGTAATTTTGTATTAATTTCAATTAATAATGAACTAACGTTATAATATATTATCAATATAAAACGTGTCCAATTGTTTTATTAATTTTTCGATCGAACATTTTGTTTTATAATTTCTATCGCAATTTATATATTTGCAGTTAGAAACAGTAGGTACGTCAATATCAGTACGATAAAGAAATGTGTAGATGATTATGATTTCAATCGCATTTCGATGGCTTTATACGTCGCGTGTTAAGAAAATATTTATACGACAACGATATATAATTGACAACGGAATAAATTCTTTCTAATTATATTATGATATTCTTCACCATTAAGATCGGTTTGTGATAATCGCAGAATCTTAATCCAACTATGTTTTAGATTAGATCAATAGATATATTATATAAAATCACATATTTCTTACTAGCGTAGGCTTGAATGGAGAATTTCATATCGATATTCGATTTTCTCATCCGCGGTACACCTCTTCTTTTGTGATTGCGCTTTATAGGCCACAGGAAAAAGAACGGCAAAACGATACGCGAACCTGTGATTTCGGGTCTCCTATTAAACGGTAGATCCTATTGAACGGTTGCTTAACTGCAAAAAAGACGTACACTAATCGATTGCAGAAACGGCTTTGTCTACGATATTTTTTGTATCCATAATTATTTCTCGTCGACGGAAATAGACGTGAGAAAGATCATGACACAGGTACCAACCATGAAATTGATATCTGTGTGCATTACTATATTATTTAACGCACGCGAGTTTTTATTTGTCCCGAGAGATCTCGATGGGACATGCAGTCCGGAGCTTTACGAGGGAATCTCGTATTATATGAGGATTGGGTTTAATATTTGACAGTTTCATCGAGCGAACAATAATCTCGCGAGATTATTTATCTTTCGGAGATGGGAATTAAATCGATTCGCTAAATTACTGAAAGCCACCTTTTCCCGGGAGACTTCACCGAGCATGAATGAATATTTAAACACTGGAAAGGCAGCCAGCATTAAAGACTTTCTTATTGTTGAAAAGTTCACGATAGAAAATAGCTTATTACTTTCAATGCACTTGGGCTTTCCGATAAGCTTCATTATTTCGATACTCTTACGAGCTTTTATTTATAATACTATTTTATTATTTCAAAAATCCCCACACAAAATGGTTTATAATAAATATAACTTAAAACCGTGCGCTTTGCTTAAATATAGTACGATAGATAAAATTTTTCTTTACGTAGATACAAGTAAATGTAGAATATTTTTTCTTTATTAACTATAGGAATTAATTTTTTCTAACAAAAATATATCGGTATTATTACAAATGTGATGATTGCAGATTGAAAATAAAGAACTTTTTGTAAGACAAGTTTATAAAAATATAGATGAAAAAATATTTTTCAATTAATATCCAAATGAATATCAGCGATATATTTTTTAAATTGTAATATAAATAATGAAAACTAGAAAGTTGCGATAAATTGTCATTTTTCTTGATATTCTCATTAAAGAAGAATTATTGATTTTGTTCTCAATAAAAAAAAGAAGAGATATTAATTTATTAATTTTACTAAATGTGGATTATATTATAATTTATTGTTCTTTCTTATTATTTTAAAGAAGAATTCTTATCAACACAACATATAAACATTTGCCATAAAAGAGCCAACACAAGTAATTCGTGTGTAACAAAAATTCTTTAATATGGACTTAATTAAATACATAAACGTTTCGACCCTATATTCGGGTCCTTATCAATATGAATCTTGGAGACAATGATTGTATATAAGATGTCATTAAAATATTAATTCTTGTTCATCTAAATGAAAGTTTAACTGTAAAGAGAAAAAAATTTTTTTCCATGATAAAAGACAACGAAATTATAATTATTTAAGATAGACAAACCATTAATAAAATCAACTAAAACTCACATGATTGTCAAGATTAAAATGTCGATAATAAACACATATTAAAAATTATTATTGTAAAATTCCATTAAACTGCTCAGTAAACTGCAGGGCAGAAAAATATGAAGAGACTTTATAAAGTTAAACATAAAATAGAGTGCCAAATTTAATATAATACTTACATGAAATATCATAGGAATGTATAACCATAATATGTAAGAGATGTTATTCCTTACACAAAGAACTTTAAAATGACAGAGCTCTGAGCAGTGTGATGGAAAATTACATCCAAAGTCAAAAGAAAAAACAAAAACATTAAAACGTTAAACTACAGGTATAATTATAAATTAAAAATACTAAAACAATTTAAATCAATTATAAAAATAACTATAAATATAAATATAAAAATATTATGGAAAACAGAAAGATTAGAAACAACAAAAATCAAGAAAACAATTCTGCATATAAAGCGTTCAGATTTTGAGTATCATTCTTAAGATTTAAACCATTATTTTGCATATTAATATGAATCATTTCAGAAATAAGTCTCTTATTAAAAGATTCCTCCTTATCCAGAATACGTACCGAATCCCAATTAAAATCATGGAAAGTTTCTAAACGATGTTGTGTTATAACAGAATGTTCTCGGAATGAATCCAAGATTCATATTGATAAGGACCCGAATATAGGGTTGAAACGTTTATGTATTTAATTAAGTCCATATTAAAGAATTTTTGTTACACACGAATTACTTGTGTTGGCTCTTTTATGGCAAATGTTTATATTTTGTTTTATAATTTCTATCGCAATTTATATATTTGCAGTTAGAAACAGTAGGTACGTCAATATCAGTACGATAAAGAAATGTGTAGATGATTATGATTTCAATCGCATTTCGATGGCTTTATACGTCGCGTGTTAAGAAAATATTTATACGACAACGATATATAATTGACAACGGAATAAATTCTTTCTAATTATATTATGATATTCTTCACCATTAAGATCGGTTTGTGATAATCGCAGAATCTTAATCCAACTATGTTTTAGATTAGATCAATAGATATATTATATAAAATCACATATTTCTTACTAGCGTAGGCTTGAATGGAGAATTTCATATCGATATTCGATTTTCTCATCCGCGGTACACCTCTTCTTTTGTGATTGCGCTTTATAGGCCACAGGAAAAAGAACGGCAAAACGATACGCGAACCTGTGATTTCGGGTCTCCTATTAAACGGTAGATCCTATTGAACGGTTGCTTAACTGCAAAAAAGACGTACACTAATCGATTGCAGAAACGGCTTTGTCTACGATATTTTTTGTATCCATAATTATTTCTCGTCGACGGAAATAGACGTGAGAAAGATCATGACACAGGTACCAACCATGAAATTGATATCTGTGTGCATTACTATATTATTTAACGCACGCGAGTTTTTATTTGTCCCGAGAGATCTCGATGGGACATGCAGTCCGGAGCTTTACGAGGGAATCTCGTATTATATGAGGATTGGGTTTAATATTTGACAGTTTCATCGAGCGAACAATAATCTCGCGAGATTATTTATCTTTCGGAGATGGGAATTAAATCGATTCGCTAAATTACTGAAAGCCACCTTTTCCCGGGAGACTTCACCGAGCATGAATGAATATTTAAACACTGGAAAGGCAGCCAGCATTAAAGACTTTCTTATTGTTGAAAAGTTCACGATAGAAAATAGCTTATTACTTTCAATGCACTTGGGCTTTCCGATAAGCTTCATTATTTCGATACTCTTACGAGCTTTTATTTATAATACTATTTTATTATTTCAAAAATCCCCACACAAAATGGTTTATAATAAATATAACTTAAAACCGTGCGCTTTGCTTAAATATAGTACGATAGATAAAATTTTTCTTTACGTAGATACAAGTAAATGTAGAATATTTTTTCTTTATTAACTATAGGAATTAATTTTTTCTAACAAAAATATATCGGTATTATTACAAATGTGATGATTGCAGATTGAAAATAAAGAACTTTTTGTAAGACAAGTTTATAAAAATATAGATGAAAAAATATTTTTCAATTAATATCCAAATGAATATCAGCGATATATTTTTTAAATTGTAATATAAATAATGAAAACTAGAAAGTTGCGATAAATTGTCATTTTTCTTGATATTCTCATTAAAGAAGAATTATTGATTTTGTTCTCAATAAAAAAAAGAAGAGATATTAATTTATTAATTTTACTAAATGTGGATTATATTATAATTTATTGTTCTTTCTTATTATTTTAAAGAAGAATTCTTAAAATGTTAAAGAGAATGCTGTATACGATGTATACACATGCAGAAAAATATAAAGATAAATATTTATTCGATCATTTATTATAAATCAATTTTTTTTTGCTATGTGAGTACAACAAGAAAATTTACATCATATTTCTCCGGATAAACATATACGCTTTATGTTTCCTGATGTTCGGTTTCTGTCGTTGAAACAGAATAAGATTTCAAAAATTGCATTATATGAGCCAGTCAGATACGAGCTCAACCATGAAATAAAGAAGCTTGTGTAGCCCATATGTCTTTTAAACAAAGTATAATCTACAGATATTCAATATCTTAGATATTGATGGCTTGCTTTTGCATTTTAACTTTTCTCAGAAAGCTATTCGCGACATCCGTTTCCCCTGAGTTGCGTGAAAGAAGTTGAAAAAGTAGCCGAGATTCTTTTCTTAGTTTCGCTAACTGTCCTCGACTTTGAAATTCGACGAGATTACGGCGAGAAAAGGGATATCAAATATCTCGAGTCTTTTCCGTTTTCTATCCCTGTGAACAAGCGAGACAGCAATTTCGCAATCACGAAATTTATTGTCACCGGTTTACACGTTATACACTCGACATTAAGACTTTCCTTATATATATAGCAGATTGTTTTCGCGGAGATACTGGAAAAGCAATCTTTCTGTGGAATATCCTATTATATTGATATTAACCCTTTTTTTAGAAAAATGGATTCATCAGTATTTTACAGCGTTCATGCGCTGTTTAATAAAGGAAGACGTTTCATATTATTTACTCGAAAAAGGGGCTATGAGAATCAGTGCAACGAGAAATGCGTTGTTTATATTCAATGATAAGTCATTCAATTACATAACTTGTAAAATTTAAACTCCAAGTTCCTGCTCCATATATTATTTATTGCTTCTTTGTATCCATTTTATACGTTAATTAAATAAGAAATGAACAGAATTGCTTTGGATTAGATTCAATCCTACTTTCCTAGATATTTTCAAAATTCACCTGATATCGTAAAAGGACTAATCATTTTGGCGAAAAGGTAGTTCTTTTTTTCCTTTTGTTTAAATGAAGGAACACGGACGAGTGAAAAAAAAATTTACATATATTAACTTATATAATGAGAGAGTAAAGTCGATTTCGTCTAACGACGTAACAAACCGTACATTTTTATCGTGCACCATTTCTCCGATCGTACTCAAATCGCCAACGGCCTACTTAGAACCCACCCAGCCAGGCAATTTATTTTCATTTCTCCTAACGATTCTCGACTTCGCCCGCGCCCCACTTTCCACATAGACGACGAATAATTCGAAACCCCTTCGAGAACGGCGCGATTCACTTGGCGCGATCGATCGCGTTAGCGTTACTGCTCCCGAGGAACCTTGTAACGCGATTACGAAGCGAGCTGGAAAACGCGTATAATGGCTTCCGCCGTCTCGGACGACGCGACATCGCCGACGTCGATTCGACAAAGGGAACGTAAGCACCGGATTCTATAACAGTGAAAGATTCTTTTTTATTCGAACGAACGATGTGTAGGCAGCTGTTGCAGCGTGTTCGAAAACCCCTCACTTCCTTTCGCTACCGCAGCATATGTTTTACAAGTTTGGAAAAAAAATGCCCGGATGTGAAACTTTTTAATAAATATTTCATCGAGTTTTGTTTTAGCAACTTTGCACTCTGCTCCGCATATAAAGTTTCATGACCTAAAAATTAGGATTATGTAATACATTATACATTATATCTAGAAGCTTGTGAGATCAACAGAATTATGCATTATACATTACGTCTTGAGATATTCTTACAAAATTGGTACATAATTTTCATTAATTTTTGATACGTCGTAATTTTATCATTTTTTTTTTTTTTTTTTTCCATCTAATATCCACTTCACAGTAAGCAAATTTTTCCACGTCAGAATGCAGAAAATTTAATACGTTAATTATATTTTTATTCACGAGATTAGAAATAAATTTTATATTAAATACAAAACGTTATTTTAACTATAATTTCAAACTAAATTGTAACAATATATTCGTTTAAAAGAATCATAAATTATCAAAGAAAATATCTGGCAGACTCTTCATGCTAAAGTAAACACAGCGTATTTTTTTAAATTGTAAACGGATATTAGTTTAATTGTAATTTGAAGTTAAATTGTGGTTATTTGAAAAAATCTCAAATTATATATATATATATATATAAAAGAAAATAATATCCAACAAAATTCTCTATATAAAAGTAAACGTACTATTTTTAGCGTATGCACTTCCTTCTTCTCTTTTCTTCGATCTCTTTCCTTGCCCTTGCTGCGGATTTGCCGTTGTCACGCCGCGATTGCGGCACAACAGCTCGTAATACGTAAATTTCCACGGATGTATACGCACCGCTGCATGATTAAGAGAGACTCGACTTCCACGAGATGTAGTGACAAGGAACGAAATACGAAGGAGACAAGGGGAGATAACAGAGATAGAGAGGACGGCTTGGTACCGTTTGCATACCGCTGCATAATATACGTAACTGCGTTACGCGGCGTACAATGCGCGCATTAGGGAAGGAATAACGATACGTCGTTTCGCCAGCTTTGCGCTGCTCTGATTTGGCCCTGACGTAATGATGTTCCGCGTCGCTTATTTGTTCCGCCGAAAGCTCCGCGCGACAGAGAGGGCCGGGAACGTGACACATTTTCGGCAGACGAACAAATTTACTGTCTGACTGGCATGTATACACTGGGAAAAAATTGGTTGAATTAACCTGAAATACGCATATAATAACCAGGCCGTTTGTTTTGATTAAAATAACCTGACAAATTTGCTTTCATATATTCTGGTTACGGTAACCGGCTATATATTTAATACTGTATGAATTCTGTTTAAAATTTTTGGTTGAAATATCAGATTTAATAATAACCAAAAATTCTGTTTTGTCCTACCAATACTCAGGGAATGGAAAGTTACTTTTTAAAAATAACTAGTTACAGTTACTCGTTACCGAGTAAAAAATGTAACTAGTTACAGTTACAGTTATCGCTTTTTAAAAGTAACTCGTTACAGTTACCGTTACTTGAAAAATAACTTTTCGTTACTTTTCCGTTACTTTTTTAAAATCAATTTAAAAATGTACTTTTGCATTTTTTTTTATATGTAATACTGACAAATATACAGTTAAAAAAAAAAAAAAAAAAATGTAGAATGGCTCAAATAATAAATTAAATAAAAGTAAAATGAGAAGGGTTACGAGCCAAAAATGAAACAGTTTATTTCCGATAAGAACGACGATGACAATGTAATTAAATGTATAAATATATATTAGAACAATACAAAGATAAAAACAAACGACGTTTCGACACTTATTGTCATCGTCTTTTAAACTGTTTCGCTTTTGGGTTCATAGCCCTTCTCATTTTACTATTATTTAATTTATTTTTTAATTTTTTTTAAACACAATTTTGTAATTCTAAAACCTGTAAAATATGCAGCAAACTGAAATATTTGTATGTCCTATGTATTACATAGAAGATAGAAGTGTAAAATAATTACTGAATCATAACGGCCGAATGTCTAAGGGCTTTCAAGTCTTATTGATAAGCGCTATAAATAGCATGTATCCAATCGAACCGTGTTCAATCGTGTGCAAAGTAACGACAAAAGTAACTGTAAATTTCGTTACCGTTACCCAAAAAATGTAACTCGTTACCGTTACAGTTACCAAAAAAAGAAAGTAACGCAGTTACCAGTAAAGTTACCAAAAAAATAACTTGTAACTGTAACTTCGTTACAAGTAACAAGTTACTTCCATTCCCTGCCAATACTATTGTAAACGTACACGTTACATTAAGCCGTGTTCTTTTTCCCTTGTCGTAGTTACGCAGTAATTAGATATATATTTGAATATTACCATATATACGAACTAACTGGCATCATACCCTGAATGTTCTGGTTGCGTCCCAAAATATTTGATTATAACCAGAAATTCTATTTACCTCCGCCAAAATTTGCTTAATCAAATACATATATCTTGTGAATTCAACCATAACTGTTTGCTCCGTACGTTTTTTTGTTTTTCGTGAATGCAATTTGTGAAATAAGTCAATAAAAATTTTCTCTAAAACTTCGACGAATATCCTACATTTTTTCGCTTTACGATTGACTCCACGACATCTTCGTTACATAATCAAATTACGTGAATCCCATTATAGCTCATCGATGCGACAGTGACTCGAAGTCTGTATGCAGACGATCGTAATTAACGGTCGTATGTACGTGGAAGCCTTGTTGTTTGTCAATGACAAATTCGGAGCTCACTTGATTGAATGTAACACAGCGCACACAACCTATTCGCGGCATATAACGGTTGTCTTACGAGATATTAAGCCATAATCCGGTCATCTCCCGCGTCGCGTAATAGAATTGGTATAGAGCGTCCTGATGAAAACAACAAAAATCGTTGTGTAACAACGCCCGGCCGAGAAGCCGATATACCGGTGGGTCCCGCGAGGCAAGCATATATTCGCTCGTGCATGAAATCTGTTTGCCGGCTTTATCGCTCGCGTAGTTTCATGGCGCAGCCATTTGAAAAATGAAAAAGAGCCCGGCGGCGTACCGAATAACTCTTTACCGCACGACAATTCTTATTGCCTCGCGCGGTCGCGCGTTTTTTTTTTTTTTTTTTGTCGTGCAACACTCGACAATTTATTAGTACGCGACGATTTTCGGTGAAGCGAGAAGATCTTATTATTCCGTCCTTTTAAACCCGTTTTAATTCTGCCGTTGTATTTGCAAATAGTAGTATTGTACGTGTCTGTCTAATATTATCGTAGATTTGTGTTGAAAAAAGTTTCATTACTCACCCTCGGCGACTTGCGTTTATTAGCGCTCTCAACACAGGGAAAACCACCGCACTGAAACACAAAATTTGTCGTGTAATTTTTTTTGCCTCTCGTTTGTCTTTTTCTAATCACGTCTAATAATGTATTAAGGAGCTCTTTAAACTCTTTGGTGTGAATCTCACTTCAGAAGGAGGCGAAATCTCACTCCGAAGAGTTTAGAGAGAAAGAAGACGATTATTGAAATAGGTAAGGAGTTGTAGAACCACGATATCTGGTATAGTTTGTGCTGCATTCTGGAGGCGAACGTCAAAATTACTTCCTCACGGTCTACTTAGACGTTAACATGGTCACTGGTCGTTATAGTATTTATTGCGCTGTCATAAAAGCTGCATTTCAGTTGCAGGTAGTAGACAGTTTTACAGTTGTTTAAATAACTCTTTAAATAATGTTGAAAAATATGTTAATATTAATTTTATAACATTCTGTACCCTTAATAAATAATAAACTAAATCTGGGTCAAATTTAATACACTTTCTTTAATACACTTTTAAGTAAATGAATAAATGATTTAGTTAAATTAAGAACATATATTGAGTATGACGACTTGTCGAAATGATTAAAAATAATTCAAATTGAGTATAATTTAATATTTTGTGAATATTGCAGTAAGTAAAATATTATCTTTGACAGCAATGTTTTATTAAAATCACTATTAACAATTTGAAGCGCCAAGACATCCAAGAAAGGATGTTCGATTTGGAAAAATTTTTACGTGGAACATTGACAGTAACTGGAAAAATTTTTATGTACAAGATACCAGAACCAGAGATAGGTAACATAGATTGGCTTTATGGTAGAATAAATTGTAGATGGCACGTAGTATAAACCGCATTCGAAGCGATAGCTTCTTCATTGCCTTTACTGTAAACGCTGCGACTTCGCAGGATGACTGATCCACACAGTCATTTGGATTTAGCGAACCACCTATCCAAGCTCTACATACTGCCGCCATTCGTGTATATCGTACACATACCTATATATACATTCGTGCTTTTTGCTGTAAAGAATCGAAGCAAATTAAACGTAAGAAAGAGAAAAATAGTAAAAATAAGAAGAACAATAACTCAGATTCTCATATTAGATGGGCGGAAGAAAAATTCATTCTTCTTATCGTTTTTATCGAACAAGAACCGTACGCGTTGCGAGTGTCGTCAGAAAAATGTACCTATTAACTTGCAGTTGCATTATGGAATTGTGCATCGTTAGATGTCAAAGGAGTAATGGTAATCCAATCCCAAAATTAAATAACATTTTTGTTATTTGTGTGTTTTTAACTTTCGCGTGTGTCAAAATGTATATCAATTTCTGTCTTTTTAGTTTTAAAGTAAACGTCTATATTAACGTTTGTGCACTTAATAATAATGAATTATTTGATTTGAGTTCAAATTTAATACATTTTCTTGATTGTTTAACTTCATTGTTTCAGTTAAATTAACGATATATTGAATAGAAACAAATGGCAACCTATAGAATTATTAAAAATAATTTCAAATTAAGTATAATTTGGTATCATGAATTCATAACAACGATGTTTGAGAGAAAGAGAATTTAACGATCGATATATAGAAATTTATATTAAATTAATATTTGTGGCTCCAAGAATAAATCCAGTACAAGTAAAATGCCTGTGTGAGTCTCTGCGATTGTTAGTGCAATAAATGATATATATTCATCAATTATATAATTCATACAAATAATTTAAATGTACTTACCAAATGAAGTTAACTGCAGACGTTTCGACTCTGAATTTGAGTCCTCTTCAGTGCGATAATTAGTGAGGTACAAGCTGGTTTGCAAATTACATATCTTATGAATATATAATTCAGGGCACTAACAACCGCGAAGGCTCACATAGGCGTTTTACTTGTACTAGGAATTCATAGTTACGGAAGTTATACACATCACGGCTATTAATTGATTCTTATATTACAAGTGTAACATTGTACGTGCATTTTTAATAACGTTATTACATTTTATATTGTTATGCGGATCATGCGTTTACAAATCAAGAGAATTCTGAACTGCAATAGAAGACTATAATATATCATATAATTCGATTCACGCTGATCCAAACCATAATTTAACATGACAAATAATGTGGATTTTTTTAATTGAATGCCTGTTCTGACTTTTATTATATACTATAAACACAGTAATAATAATTATACGCAAGCGAACGAAAATAAATCTTCTAATGGAATTTTTTTTAGAAGATATAAGTAGATAATAAATTGAGAAATATCTTTGCTATTACATGAGAAATATTTTGCGAGTTCTTGCCAGGAAGAATAATTCCGACCGTTTTATTTAAAAAATTCCATTATTGAATCATACTTTCCGCGAAACACGTTTATACGCCATTATAATCGCAAAGAAATGCTCGAAATGTCTGTGCAAAATGGTCCCACAGAACTCGGCGGTGTGGCAATAATTCGGTGCGTTCCTCATCCGGCTCGTCTGTTTATTACAGCATACGGTTTGACGATGGTAGGAAACCGCGCGCGCGGGTTTTTCAGCCCCCTCGTTACGCGGGCGGTCGAAACGAGCCGTCATTTCGAAACGCGAGAAGCTCGCGCAACCATACGCCGCGATATACCACGATACCGCAAATGCGGTTTATTATTTTATCGCGACGGGCATAAAAGTGACGAGCGCTCGTACACGATTCCTCCCCGCGTGCGTGCGACGAGCACGATGCACGCGGACAACCGGGTGAAACGATGCGAAAATATCGTCGACTGACGCGCGGCGGTCTTTTTTTTTCTTCTTTTTACGTTGGAACTTAACTCTTAACTCTTTTAACTGTCTAACTGCGGACGCCGTGTATGCAGGAGGAAGTGAGGTATTTACAGTAAAAACAAGTAGAACCTTGAGTGATTAATCGATTAAGGCTTCTTGCTGTTAGCTTGTTACATCGTTATTTCTGCTGCTCCATATGGAAATATTAAAACGAGAGCGGTATTTTGTAATTACAGTGCATTTTCATTCTACGTGTCAATAACTATGAAAAAGCTGTTTTTATATTGTAGTTAAAAAAACGATCAAGCGTTTGTATCTATACATGCGTTAAATATCACATTATGTAAAATATGTATTTTCCGTACAAATTTTCGACAACTTAATTCTGTCAAGCGCTAAATTAATCGGTTTTTATATTAAAAAAAAAAAAAAAAAACGCAAATGCTCATATCTCTGTTTAAAAGTGCGCTTCGATACGAAAACAGTTAATCGATAAAAATGTTTTCTCTCTTGTCTTAAATCTCAGAACAGCTTTAAAAAAAACAAAATACGATTCTATTTTTATACATAACCTTTTTTACATAAAACAATTGTGTTGAAAACAAACTTATGTAAATTTATATGAAATTTACTTCGGTATGCATTGTTCTGGCAAAATGCAATTTTCCTGTCAAAAATATGACCTGAGAAACTCAGAACATGTCGGGATGGTGGACGGAGTTACATGAGGGAAGGACGTGAAGGAAGGACGCTCGGTTTTGTCGATGATTTGCCGAGTGGTCGCGACGCGGAAGAATGGAATTGCTTTCCGCTTCCGGCAAAATTCCCGCCATATTCCCAGGATATGTTACTTCCGATTATATATATATATATATATATGCACCACATGTTTTTAGTTCCATCAAATAATTTAAAATAGTTGTCTTTTTAATAATTAAATGTAAAGTATGAGCATTTATGTAAAATAGAGACTGACGTTAATCAGAATTAATTAAAGAATTAAATGCCTCGAGATGTTTAAATTTTCATGAATGAAAAAGTAACCATAGAGTTCTTTAACAAAAAAAAAACAGCATCACATTACTCCTTCACACTACTCGTTTAAATTTACATTTAATTGTATCACACGAAAAATCTCGAACACGCATAAAAGTTTCAAAGGATGACAATTCAATCCTTTACCGATATCGTTCCAGTCTCCTATCCGCGAAAGATTCACGGTCGAGAAGAGTGGACAGCATTTTATCCTGTTCGCGTGATCCACCCATCGCGATGATTAAGTCGTCCCCGGAGTTTTATTCTCGAAGGACGGAAAAAAGTTTTACAACGAAGACTCGAACTCCCTCTTTCCGTCTAGGACAGAAGCATGGTTTTATCTTCGATCACGTTTCGCGCCGCGATGCGGTCTCATTTGCGCAAAGTCGAGCAGGATAATCGATACGTCTTCGTCCGTTCTCGCCACCTAAAGCCGTTGGGATGTTATTTCTCATCGCTCTCTTTGCCCTTCGTTACACGATCTTTTATTATTATGCTCGTCCAAGGCTAAGAACGATTTACGCGACACCATTTTTCTCTCATCAAGTGAATAACGATTCAAAGATAATGAAAAAAGCTAAAGACGCACTTTAAACGGTTGGATCTTATTTCACGAAGACGCGAAATTTTTTTCTCGATCCGAAACAAAAGATCGATTTACTAATTCTAGAATATAGAAATTAAAGTTATGTAACTATAAATATTTCAAATATTTCGATATTAAATAAATTGTATTTAAAACACAATTTCTTATTCTAATAGAAATTCGAATAACGGCATAAATATAAATAACATAAAAGGAATATAATCTAAATAAAAGCACATTTACTTTATTTAAAAATTTTCGAGTCAAGAAGTTAATATCATAATTTAAGCATCATAGTCCGAACATATAGAAATGTTTGACATTATATGACTTCAAAATGCACTTAATATGAAATATTTGCGGAAAATTAATGACCAACTATCGAATTATATAGACGAGATTATGTCGTTCGCTCGAATCGATTTCCGATCAACACTCCGCTTTACGTTCAATCGTTGACATTTCCCTCAACGAAAACGTCTAACAGACCAGGACATTGACATTGCATTTCAAGTTTCAAGCACAAAGGCTGTCACCGCTACTTCGTGCAGCGATTCGTTTTTAAGTGAATATATCGATCGGCTCGCGCAATTCTCTGCGTATAATAACATCCTGAATAATAATGTAAATGTCACAAATGCAAATTGCCGACGCCATAAATGCGGCCTGTGCAAACCATAAGTAATTTACAGCGTACCCGATTAATGCGAGCAGCGTCGCAATGAAACGTTTACCCGCTCGATTGGTACAACGGGCGGGGTTGGCTGTAAATCATCGAAAAGCTCGTGTCAGAGGATTTTCATTTTTGGCAGTTGACGAGAGTGGTCAGTCGTCGTTATCCCCGCTCAAAACAGAAATTAATTCAGTTTTACAACCACTCCCCTTACATTTTCGCTGGCAATCCCCCGGCCAAAACGTGTGCCCGAAACCGCCCGTTTAAATGCACGTCTGCTATTCGGGATGGACCAGTAACCGCAACCTGTGCGCGTCATAAAAGACGAAAATACTGTTTTAATTAAAGCAAAAAAAAAAATTATACACACAAGAACTCTAATTGCGCGAGTTTATTATTTGCTGAATTTGCAACTCTGCATATTTCGAGATGTGCCAATTCGATTGCGCCAAAAGGATAATGTTCTCTTATTTTCGATGTGCAAACAGACTAAATCGAACGCGTATACCACGTACAGAAAACGTGTCGGCGAATTTTTTCCACGATAATTAATCAATTGCCGAATGTGGGTCTTCTTATGAATTTCCCGTTAATTTCGAAATTAAATTCAGCACCGCAACTTAATTGTGTCATCGATTGTTCGCCATTACGTACTTGTAAATATGTAAATGCTCTCTGCCGCGGTATACCTGTTCTCGTGGCAACGGTATTAACGGCAACTGAAGTGTAGTAATTTATATGTGAAAAACGCCGAGTATAGAATGATATCGAGTCAGGGATGAAGCAAAAACGTTGACACAGATATATCAATTGTAAGAATGTGAACTGTACCCAGATTATAACCTGATAGCGCTCCGGTTATAGCATTTATTTTTACACTTCACCGTAAATAAATCAATACTCGTACAAATGATATGTCAAATTTAAATTTACGTTATCCTTGTTAAATTTTTCAACGGAAAAGATCAATAAAAATTATATATTTTTACCAAATATTATTATAAGAATACTTCAGTTAGATATTACGCCGAGAAAAATGTTTTATAATAAAAAGTACACTTATAATAATTTATTTTTTTGATATGTGATTCTAACAAAAAAGCTTCACTTTTTTGTTCACCAAAACATTTCTCTTGGTATAAGTTGTGTCGAGAAATCAGTATACACACACAATACAAGTATTATATAATCTTTACGTATTAAAACTCAGGAGGAATTTATATCGCGTATAAGTCTTTCTCCACTTGTAATTTTTCCACGCGAATATCGAAACGATAAATGATGCAGCGGTAAAATTGATAAATATGCAAAGCCGCTTATATGTTCTATGGCGACCACCGGCGGATAACTCGAGGATAAACATGCAATAAAAATTAATTAGACGCGGATCGTTACAGAGACGCAGACTTTTGCAACCGGGCAATTCCATTCATCGCTGTTTGTTCTACAATGAGAGGCTGCATGGTATTTATTCATATATACGTGCTCTCTCTCTCATTACGAGGCATCGTCTCGACCCGCGTATTCGTTATTTCTGAGAATATGTGCGCACGAATGTATCTATCCCGACGTGTATACGAAATTCGTTCAACCACCCTCATTAACGAGTTTCTCGATTAATTATCGTGGCGTGTTTCAGCTCGCTCATATACGTCTGACCAAATATCATTGCGCGCATATTACTTTAACTTGCAGTAACGAGAAACATAACCGTCAGCAAGTTTCGAACGTATCGATTTGATTGGCCTGAAATTTAAGTCTCGTAAGTCACCGTATATACAAATTTGTGCTAAATAATTATACGACAAATTAAGAGACCCTTGGAAACGTAATAACACGTTCGATAATATTTTACGCGATATTTGTCGGATATCGAAATTCGTTGGACGCTGTATTTCATATATTAAAAGAACGATTTAACGACTATCTTTTTACATCACGATTTTTGTTGCGGTATGCTTAATGTAAATTATATCGACACTGGTACAACGCGGGCGTATTTTGTCGGGAATCGTGTTTGCGAGGTGGCGGAATGTGATATCGTATCTCATTAGCTGCAAATCCGCGCATTCATTAATCGTGGTAGTCAACGTAATAAACGTTGTGTGTAGTCATTTACGTCACTCAACGCATGATTACATATGAAGAAATACGGTTGGGCGACAAAAAGTCCCCGTGATTATATGTCAAGCGAGCATAATTAATTAAGCGCAATATTTTCTATTGCTCAGACATTCGTGCCTTTCAATTTACGTTGCAATTTTGAGAATGCTAGATCGAAAAGCAAAAAGAAATAAAGATAAGTGTGATTAATAGGGCGATAAGAGATAACGTTGCTGTTATAACAACTTTTCGCTTCGACGTTGATGGATAATCGCGAATTAATCGTCATCCTAATCCAATTTTCTCTTACATTACAGTGAATAATAAAAAAACTGTTCAAATATTAAATGAGGTATTAAAGTATATACTAAAGTGTACTCGTAATATTGTATTTGCATTATTTTATACTAACGTATTATCTTTTATATTTGTGTTATAGAAGAATACTACATTTTATAAAATAATGTTATTTATTTATTATTTTATGATTATAAAAATTTGATTACTATATTTTACATTAAAAATCAAATATTTTGCTTACATATAAATAAAACGATAAAAAAAATCCGTTGAATTGCCGATATTCAATATGTCAGCAGCTTCTTGACTCGATATTTGTATATTGGAGTTTAATACAAATATTGAATATTGTCAAATGTATTGTATAAAGTGAACGAGCAGATTGAGATGCATCGAAAATATTAAATTTACTTTGTCTGAATTGTAAAAACTGTATTCTAACACACAATTCACATATTTTGCAGTCGCGCAATTGTTTAAAGAGACACTTAAAATTGAGCGTTTAAATTTTCTCGTTAATTCACAAATAATCTGAGATGAAATAATTTGTCTATAACTACTCTTCTCAAGATTATTCTAATTATTTAATATCTCTGCGAAAGTGAACTAATTTCATATTTAAGTGACAGCTAAAGTTTGTTACGTTTTCAACGAAGTATAGTAATAAATATTTTAATACTATTGCAACTTTTAAAGAAGACAGATTTATCGAAAATTAGATCAAATTTTTCTAATTATCTAATATTTACAATTATAAACATTACACAGAGCGGAATATATTCCGAGTATATTATAAATTTATATACGTAATAATAATAATAATTCATTATATAATCATTAAGCGTTTCATTGATACGTACATGCTTCATTTGCTCCGTTTGTCATGTATGTGCGATATATTATTTTCATTTAGTTAGAGAGTGCAACGGTGTGCTTTAGCCTGTCTACCCTGCAATTTGTACTATCCATCGGACTTGTCGTTTCACGTTATTATCCGATAAAGATCTATTTTGATTGCTTTCCGTTCTTTGAAAACGCAGCTATTATTAAAGCCGCCTGAGCGTATAAATGTTGGAGACATGCGTGCATTCCTTGAAATGATACAATGTTACCGCGAAACGAATTTCACAGTTTCGCTACTGCAGTATACTCCCCTTGCAAATTAATTAATTTATCTTCTCGTTTAATCCGTTTAATCACCTAAACGGCGACGAACTGTAACTGCCTCGCTTGTTCTCTCTCGGCAGCTCGAGCTCTGTAGATATATCTAAACGCTAAAGACATGCTTGTTACGTTATTAAAACATGCTTGTTAGATAGTACCAATTTATTTAAACTAATTCGAAATTTATTCAAACATTTCAATATACATTTTTTACAGCTTAATTTGAATGATTCATTCTACCCATATTATGTACACTATTGATTAAAACTTCTTTCACCTTCTTGTGAAAATATATTAATTCCACACTATACAACACCCTTGAATATAGTACACCTAATTCAATTTACATATAACTCTAAAAAAAAAATAACGTCAAACATTAAGGAATATAACGGTACCAAACAAATGTATATATATTTATTAATAAAAAAAGTATTGGAAAAAGAGACCGTTATACTGACATTTAAGGGTTAACTACACTACATTAACCCTACTATGATATAATTTGACATTAGTGACATTTGCTCGAATTCTAATCATATAAAGCGCTATAAATAATCCCTTCCACATTCTCTCTGTTTACTCAACGACTGTTTAATTCATTCTGTGTCCGATATAGTCACGGTGAAGGTGTAACAGGTACGAAATAATTGCTTCCTACGAGTAATTGCTCGCTTTTTCCACGACAGTCATTTGTAGCCCGTTGATCGCGCTTACTCCCCGTACGTCTGATAATCGCTTTCCGTGCCGCGCGTACATTACAACGTTAACGACAGAAAAATAATATTAATATGAAGCAGTTGGAGAGGCGTTTCGCGCGGGAAATGAAGATTTTCTATCGAGCGTAACTCGTTTATCTTCCATTCTTCCCTGCTCATATAATGGGAGACAATGTAAAATGGCGAGCATCGCAATGAGAGAGTTAAGAGCGGATTTCAAAGAAAGGGCCCATTGAAAAATGATAATTGGGGCTATTCTGCTATACGCATTATATATTATAAATGTAATAGAATATGAATCCGTACACTTTTGAAAATGATGAATTTGCCTGATATTGCATTCCTTTGTCAATACGATTAGCAAAATGTATCGATTAAATTTTAGATAATAATTATTCTACGTACATACGAAAGAGGAATAATTAAATAATAACGTGTTGTCCACAATTTCTTGCGCATCGATAAACTGGGTTATCTATCTACGTCGCCGTAACGTCACGTATGGATGTACAGAGGAACGATAATGTCGACCGGGTTACATCGTTGTACTGGCAATCGCATGGCGATCCTCCTGACGGATATTCTCGATTTGTCGCCTTATCTAATCGTAAGCGGATGCGCGCCTCGTAACCGCGTGTGGCCAATCGAGCAGCAAGGTGACTAAATTTACGAATACGCCTTACTTATAACTCTTAAGTGACATCGTAAAGAAACCATTAATCTTGAAAATATCGTTATTTTATCTTTTTGAAACGTCTGAATAAAGTTTACAAGTATTTCATATAATAAATAAAACTTTTAATTTGCACGACTTACTGCAATTTTGACTCTCACTAGTCCATTTATTTTATTTGAATTTATTTGACATTCTCGAAAGTTCTATTTTAGAGTTGTTTTATCTTTTTGACATTCAGTTACCTATTTTTAATCAAAACTAATAATGGAAACTAAAAATTAGTATTGCATTAATCCTTGTTTAATGCATGTTGATAAACTTTGACAGCGTTGAAAAATTTGATCCAATGGGCTCACAATTAAAGATTCAAATGTATCAGGTCTCTGCGGAAAATGATTGAAATTGAAAATTTATAGGTACTTTTCGTATAAAAATGAATATTGTATATAAAACAATTCAATAAGATCAATATCTATTTTTAACAATGTAATTTAATCATTTAAATAAAATTTTTCTTATTTTATTATGTATATAATAATTATTTTTAAAAAATATCTACTTTGTATTGAAATAATTATTGTTCCAGATTTTAGTTCGCCGCCAAAGTTTTTGTATTACTTTCACAAATACAGTGTAGAAAAATTTATAATTTTTTCATTTTGTTAAAAAGTACATATAATGTATTTTGAACCTTTTAAATAGTAAGTATTTGTAGTACTAGTCAACTTTTTCGCAAATTAGAAGTACTTTTTGTATAAATTACAAATAATTTGGGTTCTTAATTTAAATATATCAGTAAATCAAGATTATATTGCTTTAATGTGAAATTTAAAATGTATAAATTGATATACCTTCTTATTGCACAAACGGTTAAACCGTAACAACATTTATATGGATCGTAGTGTAAATATCTAATTCTATTATCACGATATGAATAAAAAGGAAACATCAATTTGTATTCCCGATATCGAGATGTTAGCTATCATTGCGAGAATAACAAGCATGTCTGACTGCTATTTGCTAAGTACAAGATTACTTTCGGAATGAGATACAAGATTCCAGGAATGCTTGGATAAAGCGGGATACATATCCGAAGAGTAGATGGAGGAATTCTTGGCAGACGGCCATTCAGAGAAATATGAACCGAGCTCGATTCTACGGTAACACGTAGTAAATTCTGTCATGAGGCGCCAGCAGACAGGCACATTGAAATGGAACGTATTGCACAGTCGAAAGAAAGAAAGGAAGTCGTTTTAATTCCCTTGGACAGGCTGAAAAATTAATATCAATATTGATATCATTATTATTATACCAAATTAAAATAACAGTAAAGAGAATTTAGTGCCAAACATTGAAATAACCATTATTTATTTCGTGGAGTTTAATTTTTAACTGGACATAGAAAGCATAATGAGCTTTACGTGATAAAAAATGAACGAACTTTCCTGAATGCATATAATATATCCAACAATTAAACGGAGCTTTGCATAAACAAGCGTTCCGCAAGCGTACGAATAAAATTCTCGGGGAGATGGAAAAAGCGTATCCGGAAGGAATTTTTACTTGGACGAACGGGTTATCCTCCTGCTAATTATCCTACGTACAAAGTCAAGATAGAAAAGGCGCGCGCTGTTATTCCGAAGATGTTGCCTCGGAACAATGAAGGGAGTATCGATCGTCGGAAGTGAACGATAAAACGGCGCGGCGCGGAAAGAAGAAAGGGTGTGGGATCTTCTTTCTCTTTTGAAATGGAACGGATTTATTTTTAGTCTCTTACGTGCACGCGATTCGCGATAGGGAAAGTCTCGATTTTATGCTGACGGAGCGCACGCATACGCGCTTTTCGCGTTAATGCGCGTCAAGAGGAATCTCTCTCGATGAACCTGACTCAGCTACCGGCCGCGCGGTGTTGCACACAGGGGCCAATGACACTCCTGGATATACAACGTGTATTGTTCTGACTACCGTGTATCGATTCTTTTATAGAAGACGACAACTTTCACGCTTCGCATTTCATATTGTACTATAACTTTAATACAGGATGCACGGACGCGACCAAAAAGGGAATGGAAAAAATATATCGCTCATTTGTGACGACGACACGACACGAGATTCAAAAAACAAAAAGTTTTCCAAAAAATAAATTTGAACATTTTGAAGTATGAAAATTTTGTAATATTAATTTTGAAATATAATTTTAGTGTAATAATTACAAAAGATAAAAATTGACATATTCTTTCTATTTTTTTTTTTTTTTTTCTTTATATTCCGTTCTTTTTCTATAAACTTTAAATTGACAAAATGTTTAGTTGTGTCATTACAGCCACTGGCAAATTTACGAGGAGGGATGGGGGCATAAGAGCCGCGCCCCTTTCTTGAAATCTTTTTAAAAAATATTTATAAAAAATATGTTATGTATTTTTTTAATCTTTTTGAAATCACAATTTCGATGTTACAAAAATATCTTTGGAATAATTTGAAAAATTCCTAGATATATAAAAAACATAGATTCTATTATATTATTCTTCTTTTGTGTTAATATAATTTTTAATAAAACTTTTTATGAATTATTCGTTTAAATAATACTTTTTTAATGTAACAATTCTAATAATAATGTAGCATTCTATCTGTTTATATCTAACCTTAAAAGAAATTTTTGCCTGCGGCAAGCTAATAGCCCCTCCTGCCTTGAAAAATTTTCACCGTTGCTTGTAGCAAATGAATAATATACAAGTAGAAACGAATGAGAAATAGAGAAATACTGAGCTTCTTTATTAAACCGGAAATAATCTGTATTTTTTATCATAGCGCAGCGATGAGAAAATGTGAATTGTAAAATACAATGGATATTGTTTAATAAATTTTATTTTAACAACTATTTAAAAAACTTGAAATATCCAACTCTATCGAAAACTCGCAATAAAAAAGTATTTTATTGATTAACATCTTTATCTTTTTTAGAAATACTACCATAATAAACATGTTATATTTAACGTGCTTATTTAATATTCGTTTAATTTCTATTTACTTTTTTTCGGAAAATTGTAAATCCATAATGTTCTCAAATGCTAATAAATTGGAAAATAATTAATAATATACAATATGATATCAATAATAGTAATTTTTAATGCAGTGTAAAACAACCCAGATGATCATTTAAAGAAAAATTAAGTGATTATTCTTAGGTTATAATATATTATTCTTTTTTTCGGAATAACAAAAGCATTTTAAACACAAAACGTCGTTTGCAACAATTAACCGCAATTCTTGAAAGAAAAATGTACCTCGATGCTTCTCAATAGAATAATTCAGATTAGAAAAACATTAGGTTGATAACTAATTTATTTCATATCGCGGATCGTAAGTTTGACAGTATTTTTGTTTTCCAATGTAAAGCTAATAGCACACAGAAAAATTTAAGTAGTAAGATGTAAGTAGTAGCTTAGATGATTGACGTTAGTTGTTGTCACTTTGACGTCAAAATAATAACAAATGACGTCAATTCACTATTTGGATACGAATCGGCCAATCAGTGAAGAACGCAAAGCATTAACGTAAGCATATAATAAATTCAAGACATTGCGTTGATTGGTTATGACTTACAGCTCAAGTTTTTCTGTGTGCCATTGACTTAATTGCGCCGATAGTAGGATGTATAGTCTATTAAATCGGACTTAAACTGTTCAGTAACTCATGACTGGCACCTTTCCAATTTACCGGCGACTTTTGATCAACGAACGACTCTTTCCCTTATTCCAGTCACGTACATTACAGTAACATCCACCTTTTCAGGAAAAAAATTAGACCGTGTGATGAATTGCGAGCGACTAGGGAAATAATAAACACAAGATACATGAAACACGACGCAATTTTGTAATAATATTAATGTTATTATCGTTTGATTAATTGTTACACAGTTTGAGACGAAATTTATAGAGCTCATCATCTGCTATGGTTAATATTGTGAATGTACCATGGAAAATTCGCAAAGCTAGCACGAACATTTACGTTTAGAATTTTATACATTTTCCGTACAATCTTTGTAAAATATTTCCCGGTTGAAACAAATCGAGAAGCTAACATCGTAATGTCGAAACAAGGCAGGTACAAAAAGAAACGGACAGTAAGTATTCTCGCGCATACCTTGACATCCCGACTCTTCATCTCCTGCCTTCTGGGCACCGTGTTCTCCCCGTCGGCATACACGAGATTCCTAATAAATCCATTGAATCTTGGCTCGAATATCACGCTAGGCAGCGCCAACAGCGTCAGCTTGCTGTTGTACCAGCTAGGCATACCGCCCACGTAGACGTCCGAGTTCCCAGCGAGCTTGCCGAACTCGAACTCCTTGCCGCGCGACGTCGAGACCGCGCCGACACCGTCCACAGTTAGGGTAGTGTTCTCGTTGCACCTGGTGATCTGTACCTTGTGCCAGTGGCCGTCGCCGAGGTCGTGGCCGACCGTGACAATCTGCGCCCCGCCGCCAAGATTGTACCTCAGTCTGAGAGCGCTCTCGACCAGTTTCACCTCGAAGAAGTCGTAAGTGCCGCCGTCGTCCGTGTAGAGCAGCAGCCCGTTACCCTGCTCGGTCTTGAATTCGAACTCGAGGGTGCCGTTCAGGCCGGCGTTCCATTTGCGAAATTGTGCGTAGCTCGTCGCGGAACCCTCCAGCAGGAAGCAGCGGGCCACCTGGCAGGCGAACAGCACCGCCAGCAGAAGCGGCGCCGGCAAAAGCGTGGGACGCATGATTCACACTCTTTGGATTAGATCTCCCGCTAGATTCTGTTCATTCGCTCAGTCGGCTCGGTTCTCTCTCGTGTGACGAAGGACGTCACGCGCTCATACTTATCTCGCGTGGGCGCTCGAAGCGTGGGTGCGTGATGCTGCTGGCCACGTTGCACCACCCGGTTGCATCCGTGAGCACGTGAGCACGCACGCGCGAATCGTGCGTGGGTTGGGGTGTGATATGCGATTTTGTGATCGTACGCGCTGCTCGTGCGTACTTGTCTATATATATATATATATATATCTCTCCTTTGCTCTCTTTTGCCGTGTAAGTTATCCTTAAAGTGCCTTCGATTGGCGGCTTCTCGAGTTCTCTCGTGAGCTCTTACCGAACAAACTTGTCGAGCGGGAAAGTCGTTTCCAATATCGTCTGGAAAAATTAATGAACTTGATAGTGATCGGACACGTTTGTTCCAAATTGCTATTTATCTTCGTTATTCAATTTCAGGATTCCTCTTTTGAGAAAGTTACAACGATAAATGCTTATATGAAAACGTTTGATAGTGATTATCCGCGTAAAATGATACCCTTTTTTAAATCTTATCTCAAATAGAATTATTTTAGTTAGCGTGAAATTCGTTCATTATTTTCATAAAAGTCGATATTTCTGGATATGTCTTCAATTTCAAGTTCAGTCTGTTAATTGGACGCATCAAGATTCGTAAATTACCTCCCGGGTTCACTCTACAACGCTGAAAAAGCAATGAGAAGATCCACAATATTTGTTTAATGCGCGTATAATGTACATGCACCAATCGATTGACAACGAAAAGTTTCTCGAGGTATAAACGCTTGAATCACGTTTGTTATATGTACAATTTAAATCGGAGATTGAGGTAAGGATGACGTACTTGTCTCTCCGAAGACCATCAGTTAGATTTACTACTTAATACGCCGTTCAATTGCAGTAAAATTCAATCTCCTTATACCAAGCGTTATATTTTTATGGAAAATCAATCAATATCGATCACGATCACTAAAGTGTGTTCGATAGAGCAAAAGAAGTATCGACGTTTAGCTCAGATGTCTCACAGAGCGCGGACTTTCTTCCTTTACAGTCCGTCACAAGACACATCTAATGTCTTCTCTCGTTCCCTCCAAGATTCTGATTTTCGAGAAGATGACCAATTATTTCTTCGGACTCATTCCACTGGTAGAATCACTGTCAGTAACATCGAAGCACAAAAGGAGCGAAGAAGTTGACTCTTCAAGGAATCAATGACAAAATAAATTACGTACATACATTGTTTGCTGAGGAGAGTCTTTTAATTGCGCATTTAAATTTAGACCAGGAAATCTCTACTGGGTAGGTAAAAGGATATGGAAAATTCAATAACTGTCAAAAGATCGTTGGACTCTCTTGCTGTTTCTTCCGTATCTTAAAGACTCCTCGCGCATAACAATACAGGAACGACTGTCGAGGTATCGAGACTTCGCGTCGAGGATGTCTAAGTCGTAACGCTTCGCGTCGCGTCGATGACACACTTTCACCGCGGCTCCTTCGGCGGAATAAGCGTCTTGGGAATTGCTCGCGGAATGGCTGGAACAAGTCAATCCGAATCGGCGTGGAACGTCACCTGATTTCGCGCTTCATCCCCGACACCGAAGGTCAACCGGGATGGAGAGAGAGCGGGTCCCAGCGACGAGCGACACGACCTCGACCTAATCACGCGATGAGCACTTTCACCACACACCAGGCTCTGTCCCTCCCTCTCCGCCGTCCGCGACGCAGAATCGCGAGAGATGCCGGGGGATGATCACTCGGTACGTTCGCGACGTCGCCGTTTTCCCCGTGGCGAGCTCGTGGTGACGTTTCAATGGCGCCGGCAGAGCACAGCACGGATCCCGCACGTCGGGTCGAGTCAGACAACTACGCTACTTGCTCGCGGTTCACTCTCGAGTCAGCCATCCGTTCGTATCGCGATCGATCCGGCCGCGCGCTCCATTTTTCCTTCTCTCTCCTCCTTCTCCCCCCTCTCTCTCTCTCTCTCTCTCTCTCTCTCTCTCTCTCTCTGTCTCTCGTGCGCGTTCGCTCTTTCTCTCGCCACCCGGAAGCTTCAGCGAAATCGAACGTACACGTCGAAACAACGCGCGCGAACCACGTAAAATCCCATTCACCGTATCTTGTGGTGGCTGTTGGTCGCGATCGGTAGACCGTTTCCCGGAGATGGATCGACCCTCTCGACGGCTCCCGGCTTGATACTAGCCTGGCGAAACGAAGCGATGCTCGGTCGAGACGCTCGCTGCCGACGACGATGGTGCGACGCCCCCGGCATGACGCCGACGCCGACGCCGACGACGACGTCGACGCCGACGCCTCGCGCCGTTCCTCTGCGCAGCCGCGCGTCGAGGAAGAAGACCGGAGGAGGAAGAGAGGGTTACGCGATGGTGCGAGAGGGTTGTTCTTCGTCGGTGCCTGTCTGTCTGTCTGTTCGTCGTTGTATAACGCTAGAGGATGCAGGTGAGGGCGCGGAGAGACGGAGGAACGTGATGGTGCGTACTTACTAGGGAAGGTGGGAAGGGGTTGCGCTCTCAGATTTGCTCCTCCAGTGAGAACATTAGCGACGAGAGGCGCGGAAAAATTGTTGAGCAACCCCTCGATCGGAAAGCGAAAGAAACTCTTAATGAACGAAGTGCGTTTCTATAGAACTCCTACTGATCCACCTGAAAAACGTTTCGTGGATCATCGATCAATAGCGACAGAGTGCCCAATGCGATCGTGACACTTTCGCATTGCAAATTTATTGGTCACGTTGAATATCAAATTTTGAATGTTTTTATCGAAGACTGCAGAGTTACGTCCAAGTTTTAGGAAAAAGACATTTTATATATTTATATCTGTTTTTCGTCGGAAATAAAAAATAATGTTTTTTACTCTTTTCCATTAAGAGATGTGAGACGCGAGAGAGAAGGAGAGAGACCTATGTTATTATAAAATAGTATTGTAAAAATACAATTATTATTCAGAATTTTCTATCTACATGTACGATATCCATTTGTAAAATGAATGAGAAACATTAAAAATAAAACAACTATCTTGTTGAAAGAATACTGCGACATTTTCTGCTTCACTGACTTTATTCGTGCTTTATTTTAATATAACTTGAATACACATACAAAATATTTCGAAAATACGAGCAGAATAATGAGAAGAGTTTTTGATAATCTAATATTATTCTAATAATATATCTTTATAATCGAATCTCGTAGGAGTAAATAAAGCTCCATTTATTCGCGTAAATCGAAGACACTGATTTATTAATTTAATATTTAACGAAACGAGAAAATTAGATCGCTCGCATCGATTAAATAAGCGAATGATGGTATATGGCATGCGGAACATGACGGAAGCAAAAAGAGGATGGGTAGTGGTGTGAGAAATTCGGCTGCCAAAATAAAAGGAATGGTGACTGCGAGCAAGGAGATGTTGCGCGAAGGTATACCGCGTAAAGGTGGGGCTCCCCGGGCCGAGTGGTAGAAAGATAGGTGTAGATGTCAATCGAGAGGTGAAAAAGCGCGCGACTCAATGCTGAGAAAGCATCGTGTGTCTGTTCGGCAGAAAGCGCCGATTCGTAAGGACGATACAACACGAATCGGGAGATGGTGAACGGCGATTTCGTCTGGTCAGAAATTCGAGGAGCCGTCGAGTGCTATCGACGTCGACCCGAGTCTGCGATTTTTCCATCGCGTTGCGAAAACCGAGCTCGTAAATATGCAGTTTGCACGCTTATTCAACCTAGCGAAATGTATCTGATAATTTTGCAAGAAATAAGGATGTGTAACAATTATAAGTAGAAATTAGAATGGTAGGAAGAAATCAAATTAAGAGAAAGAATCCTATATTCGATCAAAGCGGAGTTTACCTAATAATATATTTATATGTAAATATTTGCAAATACATTTTTCAATTCTTTGAACTGCACTGATTCGCTTTGTTAGACTTGAAATCGTAAACTGAAGCTAAAAATACATTGATCGTCCGATTCAATAATGATGCTAATAGGCATCTCGAAACACTACAAAGAAATTATTGTGAAAATATCGTTTCAATCGAAGTTTGAATTTTTATCAATTCAACGTTTGTGATATCTTTTGTAATAAGTTTTTTTTACCGCGTTTTAAGACACTTATTAGCTTTATTATTAAATTAACGATTATTATTTGTGATGTTATTTCCAGTTTCAATTTATGATTGCGTTTCAAGTCTGACAAGTCGAATCAAAATGCACAGTTTATAGAACTAAAAAGTAGATTTGCCAATTTGCATATGAATATTATTAAAAGAAACACGAAGATCCATTTTGACCGAATAAAAGATGTATAACCGCATAATTATGTCGATATTCTTGGTCGATTTTCCTTTTTCTTTAAGAAGCTTCTTAATTAATACTGTAAAATGGTAATTCTATTACTTCCATCATTATACCCGCAGAGAATCTATGAGGGTGAAAATACCGCAGCCTTAGAAGGAGAGAAAATAGATCATACATCAATTATGACAGTTGATTATCATTAACGCTAATTTAATGCTCGTATGCCTCGAGATAATAGCTCCCATTAGTCGTTCGGTATAATTAACACTTTGAGTCCAGTGGGGGTACACTGCAAATCCCACCGTGATGTTAAACGCTCTCCGGATTCGAAGTATTAATCAACGTAGGATGTATATTAATATTGTATATCTGTATAAATCGGGAATGCAGTGTATCGAGATGACCGATACCGTTTATCGTTGGATTATTCTTGCTGACAAAAATGATAAAGTCACGTACGGTACTATTGATCTCCGAGCTCGTTGTAATTCTTTCAAAATCACTCAGCGACCTAATCGATGTGTCATTATTGTCGACTCATCGACAACGACGTATTAGTCCCGCGAGGGTAATTAGATTGTTAGATCAAGACGGCACGGACCGTTAAGTCGTCTACACGTAAGATGAATCGTTGCTCACGCGTCTCTTTCCCTTGTTTCTCGTTAGTATTTTATCCGTCGGACAATGTCCACCGTATTGATGGATCGCAGTAAACCATCCCCTAAATCCTGGCCAAGTAGGTCGATCCGACGGATGTGTTTACCTGATAGCTCGCGGTACTTTGGAAAACGCTGCAAGACAGAGAGACCGCTCACGCTCGAGTTGCAAAAGTTTTCGTCGAATGTACGCCGACATCCCCGGGCCGATCTCGCATTGGAAAATATGTCCCGATTGTGACTCCCGAGTTTCGTCCGTTGCGCTACTACCGGGTGGCCAGATAGAAACGTCAGATTCGTTCAGCGGGGCACATAGATTGCACGTATCGTTGCTATGCGCAGCACAGATAGCATTCCAAGAAGTAGCTGTTGGAATACGATAAAAAATTTATAAAAACTTTTATTCGAAACAGTCTGTCGATCGCGAAATCGTTCTTTATATTCCAACGTAATAATCGGAGTATTACTAAAGTGCGCAAAAGTGCTCTACTATTATTTACCCGGTATTACTATTGATATATAGAATGGACTAGCATTGCAACAGCCAAATGTGCGCGCCTGCTGTGTGTGTGTTGAAATATTACAAAGAAAACCTGTTTTGTTGTATATAATTCTCTCTCTCTCTCTCTCTCTCTTTACAAAAATTTAATACTGCAAGGTAGTGATTAATTACTTATTTTGTGTATTAAAAGCACTATTATTTATTATTTTTAATACTCAAAATAAATAATTTTCAGTATTAAGTTGGATTCTTTAACAGTCCAGCATTACATTGGTGATTTAATTCTAACGGGAGAGGAAAAAATCGATATGAGATACAAACAATAACGACAAAACAGGCCTTTCCTGTAGTATCTCTCATTCTACTAATTTGACTATTGCGATACTTAATCTATTCTATTATCAATGGATATTATACGAATATATTAGCTTGTAAAATATAAAATGTATAACTGAAATCTTATATAAAGAACAAGTTTGTATATACACTATTCTATTTCACTTTTCTGTCGGTTTATATTTTTACATAATTGCAGAAAATGTCTTCAATTTAAGTTAATTTCATTTTTTAGATAAAATAATGTATACTTTATTTAAATAAATAATATCTTTTAAACACTATGTTAAAATATGTTATATTAAATATAAGAAATCTGTTTCAAATAAATGTGCAATTTGTTTTTAATAAAGTAAATCCTTTTCTTTGCGTGAGCATTGATAATCTTTCTTTCATAAACATCCAGTCGATTTCAGATACGCGATTCTGAGTTGCGTTAAATTTTTCTTAAATTTCCGTTTGTTCACCCGATATACAAAGCGCATGCATACGTGCAGAATAGAATCGAAAATGCTAGGAAACTTCGACGATAACGCAGGACAATATGTAAGGACGCGTCTCTCCGCGTTTCCAACAAATATCGACCCATCTTCCCGGTTCAGCTAGCAAAATTTTCTCGTAAGAAGCTACAGAGAAACCCTCTCAAACTGTGTCAAGCCGAGTGCAGCGGATGTCTATTATATTTTTTTCTTCTGCATTGTTTACGGAAAGTATCGCTATGCAATTTGTTTGCCTATACTGAAATAAAGTGAACAAGTGTGTGTACGTTTTTATCTGTTCCGGCCGTTTGTTTTAATCTCGTAATGCGTGTTTTCGCACAACGTTGACGAAATATCGTTTCGTGAAATGAACACTATCGATCTCCTCGCAAATATTTTCATTGTCGAAGTAAATGCAGGGAAGATGAGGTTTTTAGCGTCGTGATATTTAGATATTCTATATTACAACTTTGTAATTTTTAAATATTATTGAGAAAAAATTCACAGAAATTTTTAAGGGAAAAATGTATAAGCAATAAGTAAATGTTATAAATTTCAAGAACAGAAGTTTTGGAAAATTATTCAATTTTTATATTATTTAGAAAATATATTTGCTTTCCTATCATTTAATACAATATTTAAATGGCAATAGTCATCATTAAAATGAATGCAGAGAAAGAAATGTGATGATTTTAGTATTACACAATTATTCAAATTATAATAAATGTATAATTTTACAAAAATTTATATCACTTATGTAAATCTAGGATAATTATATAATAAGGATAAAAACACTCGTCAAAAAACACTCGTTTTGTTGGGTTAAATTTCATTCTGGAATGGTAATACAAATAAGGCTTTCCCTGCGCGCTTTAATATTGTCGCATTTCTTTATTAGTAAGTACATACAAAAGAAAACTTGTGCCAGGGAAAGAGAGAGGGAGAGATCTTGACAGTTTTATATCCAGACTACCATAAGAACGCTGGTGGCGAAAACGACTTTAATCCTTCTTATCCAAGCCGTGTACACGCCTGACTCGTAACTTACCAATACTACTGAATTCTTCTTAAAAGTCGCGAACGACGGTCGTCTGTGACAAAACTAATTAGGCAATTAGTCTGATCGTTTACAATCAAAACGTCGCTCTAAATTCATTGCTCGATACGTGCCCTTCAAAAATACGCGCGTGCAATTTTTTTTTCGCTCGCGAGACCGTCGAGCCGCGGGCCCCGTTATTATCTCCGCCATTCGAAGTCGCTCTCGCGCTCATGGCGACAATATAATTACTACGTGGTCACGTAGGTGTGTAATTAACCTACAACCGACAACGCCATTCTCTCGCGAAATGGAAGAAATTTGAATACCAATAACCCAGAACGCGCGCGCGGCATAGTCTTGGAGGCGACACGCGCAGAACAATTCTCGACGGTCTAACGAGAGTGCCAGATGCTCTGGAAAGCTTCATCAGAGCCGCCCTGGAAACGACACTTTATTTTTCCCTCTTCCGCACAACTCCTCTTTGTCGTTATTATCGTTGAACTCCGGTACGGCGTCTCTCGGCGGTGAGTCGTTGTTATTGGCAATCATAAATTTCTCGCATGCTTGATAGATATAGCAGCGAAAAGTAAAAATTCTCGCACGCCATTGCATAATCATGTTTTGCATCCGACGCGCTTAGATATTACATTATTCAGCGTCTATATATATTTACAAAGGCCAGTCGGCGAATTAACTCACAAACCAGCCGCGCATAACAATAATCAATATATTAGTGCAGGAATTAATTAACATTGACAGAGAAATTATAATATCTCTCTGTCGTCGCGGAGTGTATCGCAAATGAATCGTCGTTATTAATTGCGTCAGGTTTAATTAATTGATGCTCACTCCGATGGATCGAAGCTCTCGTATATCGCGCGATTTTTATTCCGAGATAGTAGAAGAGGAAGGGAAAAGTAGGACGTTCCCTTATCCACTTTTAATCTATGATTGAACGCGGTTGTAAACACATTTTTTCGGATTTCCGAGTGAGCTGCATATGTGTGTATCTGTGCTCGCATTATCTGCATATGTATCGCATGGTATCGCGTGTACGAGTCTGTTTTGCAGGAATTATTTTCAGCGTTAAAGATAGCACGCGCGCGCGCACACCCAGCGCAGTGTGGCGCGTCGAAATTTTAAAACCGACCGCAATATCGTTAGTTGAATACAAAAATCACCGGTCCGCAATTTCGCAATTATTATTTAAATTGACAGAAAGTATCCTGCTTTTAATCTTTCACCGCGGACAAATTTTGTGTCGAATGTATGAGTGATATTTTTATACGTGAAAAAACGATAAATAAGTCCCGAAACGCATCATATTTTGAAGGGACAAATGCGATTTTATAATGATAGAGTTCCATAAGGTTCACCTATTTATTCTTTCGAAATAATAATATATGCGATTTACATTGCGTAAATTTTATGTTATGCGTACAATGAGAGCAATTTTTTAGTTTTTGTCACTAAAATTACATGGTAAAATAATAATTTGCTTTATTCTTATCGTTATGATGTTACTCTATTATAAATTACTTAACATATAAGAGAGGTACAGGAATCTTCCGCAGGTTGTTTTTTAAATTTGTGGTCCTGTGTAATTATTATATTTATATGGTTCTATATACTTCAAAAAGAATATACAATTATTCCCGGAAACGACTGTAATTTTGTAAATAATAAAAATTTGACAGTATAGTGCACTGACAGAAAAGATTTGATATTTATGATTATAACTGCATAACAAAATAATGATTAGAAGCACAACTTTTTACAGTTATTACTGCTATATAATATTAGCATTAATATAATTATATTTACAGTTCTATATAAAAAAAAATGTTCTGCTAGGAAAAATATAGATGTATAGATGTAATCATTATTACTAATATTATATTGCGGTAATAACTAATAAGAAGCTCCTTCAACCATCTGGATCTCGGCGTTAATTATTTACATTATAATTATAAATGTCAAAAACTTTCTCTCCATATGCAATACCGCCGAATTCGTAACGTTTATTTATGTCCTTCGAACGAATCTCTCTGTCGTAAGTTTTCTCAACGTCCCCAAAATACTCGTTTTGAGAAAGTAAATTATAGGAAGCGAGATGTGCCAACAGCTATACTTTCGGAATCTACCCGACGCGACGCCGTGACACGTGTATAAGAGGAGTCGACGTGGCATTATTCGCAGTCATCGATTACCCTCGCGATACCGAGAAAATGAGAAATTGAAAGGATGGGTCAATGATATGCGTTCCTGTCGCGTGGTTTCGACAGGAACTATTTCCCGGTTTCTCCCCATCCTCTTTCTCGTTCTACATCCGCATCCTAAAGCTATCGTTCCGGTGTGCTGCTTCCATTTATTTCTCGCTATTCAAACCGGGGCACTACGTTTTATCACTCGGTTGATAAAATAAGTCGCACGGCGTACAGAATATGTTGCTAAAATTCTTAAGCGGATTCTCTCATTCGTTATTATGGTAATGTCATATAGCTATATTAACATATTGGCGCGCGTTCTGGAAATAACTATTATTTTCATCGCTCGGAAAAGAGATCCTGCAAATTATTGCTGCATATCGATTCAATGATACGCCTGGAAAGTTAGTCTATGAATTTTGGTAACACCCTGTATAACACCCTCGGCGTGGCGATGCAGCGGGAAACGGGATCGTCGACCTCGCGAAGTTTTGCGATGCTGAAAGTCGGTTGCGGTCGACGAAGCGCAATAATTGCGGCCCGCCCGTCGAGACGAGCATAGATGCAGATGCGAGCAATCATACGGGGATTTATTAGTTTTCTATAAGATCACGAGGAGAAAAAACACAATATATGCTACGACCGCGAAATATATACCATAAAACCACGCCAATTAAAGAATCTCACGACCTGCCGAACTGCAAAATGAGAAATCAAAATCCTCGTCGTCACGAGAGTCACGAAATGGAGAATCCGAGAGATGGCTGGCGATCTCTTCCATCGATATTTTACCGAATCAGTTCGGTACGGTTAAATTTTCTCTCTTTTTTTTTTTTATACATTTTATTAATATATGCAAAATTTCTGCGTAAAAGAAATAATAGACGGAAGTGTTTTTCTCCAATTCAAATATAATAACCAATGCCTTTAAAATTTGTGCGATGTTCAATTTTAAACTAAAGAACAATAGTTTATTCGGATTTTCGTACATATACGAGTCTTGCACTGATAATTTACGCATGGATGATTAACATAATAAAATATTTCTCGAGTAATTTCGTGGAATGAAACAGAACAACGATACCGTAATTAACAGCGAAATACAAAGAATAAAGCGCGGTTACATTCACACTCCCTTATAAATCTTCCGATTTTAATGAGTTCTTTTAAATAGGATCGTTAGACCGGCGGTACCAAGAGTTTAACAAAATTTATGGTATCCGTTGAGGGTTGCGAAAGACGAGGGGTAACACACAAAGGGAGCGCGAAGAAATCGGAAGCCCGAAACGAACAGCGTTTCCCTCTCGCGTTGTTCCCGGCGATGGAACCTATCGCAAAGGCAATTCGGTGTATTCACGGTCGCTTCCACCGCTAGTTAACCATTGTAACATCCGCGAAGGGGGAATACGTTGTTACACCCTCAACCGCATCCGCACAGGAACATTCAATCCGTACGCGAAACTTTTCGCGTACCGAACGATCGGACCCTCGAACTCTGCGTAATTCAATTGAAACTGTATAGCCGCGATCGAACTGTGTAGTCCCGCACTGGCTTGTTGTCGATTAAAAAAGTGGAATGGGAAGGAAGAGAGACAAAGAGAGAGTGAGAGAGAGGGTGGGAGGGAGGCTGAAGTAGATAAAAACGAGAAGGACGCGCAACGAAAATCGTAACGAAAAACTTGCCGCCGCCATATCACCGTCAAGGGCGGACCGGAAAACTCGTTCGGTTGAGAAAAGCGATTCGAGATCAAGTTTTTCGTGTCGGATCGATAGTTCCGCGACGTAAGATAATGTCCTCATTCGTTTTAATAGCGCGAATTGTCAGCGAGACCGAGAGACCGACATCGAAGGCGAAACCGTTAATCAAACCGTGATACTAAGTTTTTATTTCGATGTGACGTTTGTTCTTGCGCTACGTGCTTCCCGCGCGTTTTATATGTTTCCGCCAATACGAAATCAGATAGGTGGAAAAAAAAAAAAGGGAAATGTTTGTCATAGCGTGACGCAATATGGATATACACTCGGAGGGGGGGAACAAAATTACATTAACGATGTATCCTGGATTTTTCATGCTCGTCCATTTCAGATTCAAAATTGAAAACCGATTATTAACCGATAAAAACAACTTTTGTTACGATCTTCTATGCAGCTCGCGTTTCCGTGCTCCGGATTCTTTGAATATTTCCACGATGAATTCCTGAAATATATTCGACAAGAACCATTACCCAACAAATGGATAATGGAAAAACCCGGGACGAGAAAAAAGCGGGAAATTCTAAAAAGAAAAGAGACGTGATCGCTGTAATTGGGTTACTCCGAACATTGTAGATTTCATTGCATCGCTATGCCGCTATATGCTTTATCGGGACGTGCATATCAACGACGAGTTAAAAACAACAATGCGACAGAAACGAAATATAAATTTCCATTTTGCATTTCGCTAGCAATGCGATCCTAGTGTCACGAATAAATCCCCGCACGGAGAAAATCTACAGATGCAATAAAGCTCCGAATATTATTAACGCCGTGGTACACATATATTCGTATAAATATGCCAGTAAAACGAGCGTAAATAGACTCTGCAATCCCGACGGTGTAATATACCCTTACATAGTAGATACGTGGAGCTTCGTATAATTATAATCAGAGAGATTCAAGATACGCGCACGATCGAACAATAATAAAGTCGTATAACCCTCGAGCTTTTCACATTTTCGCCTTCGCGCTAAATGCAGTTCTCCTGTTTCAATATTAACCAATTAAAGAGGTCAAGCTTTAAATACGAAGAATTTTCGTGTAAGGTCGATCGTAGCAAAATCTCTGATTTAAATATTAAATATCTACTATTTTTTTGGAGATATCTAAAAATGTAGAATTATGTATTCCTATATGACAAACTTTAATAATACATTTTAAAATGATATGCTTCGATAAATACACGAGAGAAAAATTATTCTTAATTTATTGTATGTATAATTTTATTCGAGATATCATTTCTCTTGATATATAATAATCCTTTTAGCAATAATCAATTATTTTTAGAAAATAATAAAAAAAATAAAAACGAAAAAATAATACGAAAAAATTATATTACATTAAAAATTCAGGAAGATTATATGTTAAAATAATTTTATTTATAATAGAATTTTTGTTCCAAATATGATCGTTAATAAATTATAAATTAAGTTTTTTTATGACATTATGTAGATTAGTAATAAATTAAATAGAAATGTTGCGTCTGAACAAATTTTCGATTGTGCCTTTATACTACGCGTAATCATGAATATTTTAGTGGGATAGGTAATCATATAGCCATATTCGACGTGGCGTGCGCGACCGACTTTGTGTGAAATCGCACAAAATACTATAGGGTATCGTTCACTTTGATCGCGTGATGAAAAAAAAACGTACGATAATCCGTGATTCCACTTTTGTTACTACTTTGGCTTAACTGTGCATCATGCCTCAGTTGACTCTCCAATTTTTCAAAATGCGATAACGCAAGTTATCGCGGTCGCACATGCAAGACAACGAATTTCAAAAAGTAGAACGATTGAGGTTGCTATTATTGACATCGTTATATCTCCCTTGAAACACGTGGAACGATTTTTAACAAGTCATTTGACACGTCACTCGCCGAGTTATATATAGTTACACATATATCTCAATTTCTACACGAACGGAATAACTTTGTTTTGAAGTATCAAAATAATTATGTAGAACGCTCAAACAAATCGCTAGAATATTTTTCACAGCTCATCACGTTTAAGTTTCCTACATAATTATTTTCGATGCCCAACAAGATTATTTTTTCACACAAAATTTTTTTTCTACATCTGGATAAATTTTTAACCCTCCGCCAACTGAAAAGTTTTTGAAAGCATTGATATTTTTATTCTAAATTTTGATAGGTAAATCTATAAAAAATAAGTAAAATACAATCCGAATGTTATGATGGTAAAATTGTTCAAGCTTTAAGAAGTATACTAGAATTTTTCAGCTTTTTTTTTATAATCCAGAATAAAAAATAAATAAATATTTGCTCTATTTCTCGAAGCCTTCTATTATTGAAACGGAAGAGTTAAAACTCATGTTGCGCGCAAACGAAGGGTTAAATATAATATTTCAGTAAAATCGCTCTTTCTATATAGACTTCTATACGAAACTGCCGTAAAAAATTTTCTTTGCGTCGCGTCCACGCATTCATTCTATTATATCTCGCAGTTCACTAACGTACGAATTAATTTATTCCACGTCCGGAATCGCATCTATTAGTGTTAATCTGTTGAAATGCCTGGCCCGGCACAGTCTGATACGGACACAACGGAATAAAGTGCATTTGCAAATGCAGTCCCATCGGGATGCCCGATCACTTCGCGGTATAATCCAAATTCCTGCATCAGCATCTCGATTCCGATGTAACACCCACGCGTTATCCCCTCATAATGTTCACAGATTTGTCTTCGTTATCGCGAGCACCATCCATCAACAAAGACATTTGCATGAGTTCGTTGCCCGATAAATGCGGTGAACGATACGCGCGATAGATATCTATGAGTATCGATTGCGCGCTTCAGCCGTTTACAAAGTACGTTGATGAGGTGTGCATCGATTTTAGGTGTTAAGACAATCCCGGCTCACGCAAATTTTTAGTATTGATCGATCACGATGACGGACCCATCGTTGCTAGAAAACGTAGAAATTCAGTGATACAATTACATTGATAGCCGGTGCTCTAAAAGCGTGTCTTGAATAATATTATGCGATTATCGATTTATTATGTTTTAATGAATTTAACTCAAGTACTCATCGCGCGAGCTGTAATCAACAAAATATAATATTTATGCGATATTAAATATCTCATTTTATCGTTAATAATTATAACAAAACTGATATACGAGATTGAAAGCTCTTGCTAAGAGCTGCTCGCAAATTAAGCTACACGACAGATGTACTTGTTGATCGTAATTTGAAGAGAAAGAGCAGATTTCTCTCTCTCCCTCTCTCTTATCAAATGATATTAGTAGTTAAACCTTCATAAATCATCTTTCTAATTTCCTGTCTCACGAATGACGTGACATTCCCAGGAATGAAAACTGGAAATGAAATTTAGAAATTGTGGAATGCTCTTAAAATATCTAAAATCCAAAATTATACCTACATTTAGAAGATCGAAAAACGTTAACGATTTTAAACGAATTGAAACGATGGAGAGATAAAATGTACGTCATTTAATGAAAATTATAAAAATGTTTAATAAAATAGGAAACATTACTGAAACAAACTGTAGTTTCGACGCTCGTAATAATACGTTTCACCCTCAAATTTGATACCTATGGAAGGTGTGAAGGAAATAAATATAAAACTAAACGGAACGTAAACGACAAAAGCGAAAAAGTCGCGTAGCACGCGCGGGTCAAATATTAACATATTAGCGAATCCGTTTCCCTTCAAAGCCAGCCGAAAGGTGAAATAATCGCACGGGGTTGTCGCGCGCGTGGTATGCGCGCACATAGAAAAGGAACTCTCTCTCTCTCTCTCTCTCTCTCTCTCGGAGTATCGAAAAGCAACGTAATATCGCGCCGCTGTACTGGCTCGCGATGGTGTGTGCACGCCCCGTGGGTGTGAGTGTGTGTACATTACTTTGGGAGCGAGCAGCCGGAAACGGTGAGTATCGCACGTGCACCTGTATATATAATCCGCAATATCCCTCGTGTGATATCACTGTCGACAGCCTCGTGTCCATTTACCTATCTGCCCACGCGGATACAGGGTACTCTGGTTTGCGCGGTCCTTTTTCCTCATATCCGCGTGTGCCTTGTGCCCAGTTTAAACCGAAATACGACTTTTTTCCAACCCGAATCGTTTCGCGTCGATTCTCGCATTGCTTTTCGCGCGTGTTATAAAAATGTTATCCGTCGTATACGTGATTTTTTTTTTCTTCCTTCCCCACGTTCCCCTCTCGTATCTTTCGCAGCGGTGCGCACACTGTAAAAAATTGCAACGTAAACTTAACACCATGCAGTGTCTAACATGTATAATTCTCGTTGTGTTAGTGTTAACATGGTGAGAATTATATAGAAGTGTATAGACGCCCCCACGTGGGTGTTAAATGCACATCAGAGAGACGTTAAGTCCATATCGACATTTTTTTTAGAGTGCAGCGATATTTTTCGTGTTAAAAGAAATTTTACCAACACAAGACGTTATCAGTCTTTTGTAATTGATTCGTCACGATAATTAACAAAAGAAACGTATTTTTTATTATCCTTTTGAAGGCGGAAGCTTTCTAATAAGTAAAAGATGACCTCATTTTCTAGGTCGAGTTTTCGAGGTCACTATAAATCGGATTCTGCAACCTCGGAATGCTAAAATTCAATTTTTTTAAGTACAATACGGATTTACATCAATATGAGAATAAATATAATTAAATGAAAGAAATCCTATATTTGGTTAAAGCGAATCTTAGTGCTGAAATATTGCACATGTTTCTTGTGTGAATTTATATAGATACATTCTGATTCTACATACTGTGAGTCGGAATTTTTGGAATACTGTGACTCGAAACGCAAAATTTTGAACCGCGATATGCAGAATCAGAATATATATATATATATATATATATATATATATATATATATATTCACACAAAAGATATGTATTTATGATTCGCTTCACCGGAATATATTATAGAATTTCTCTCATTTAATTAGATCCAAATATTATTGTCGTAAAATTCAATTTTAGAACGTTATTCCGGGTATCGTTAAGTTTAAAAATGTCAAATTTCGAAATGGTGATTATTTCCAATGATAGGAAATCAAGTATAATAACTTAATAAGGTTCATAATCAGAGTTGAGAGTCAGATTGGAAATCAGTTTTAACCACCTGCATCGTACTGATGAGTTTTAAATAAATCAAAACTGGAAATTTGATATTATACTTTGCAATAGTCTCTGCAAAAACTAATTAAAATTAGAAATTTATACTTACCGTATATAAAAAATAATATTATTCACATATGGAACAGTTCAAGGTCAATATTTATATTTAACAATACAATTTTGTATTAAATGAAAATTTTCTCATTTTATCTGAATTATTTCGAGAAACATGTCTACATTGTTTTTAAATAATTTTTTATTTATGATCTTTTTTTTTAAATCACCGCCAAACTTCTTGTACATATTTATACTTTTACACAAATACAACATAGAAATCTGCTTTTTCATTATTTTTTATTTTATTAAAAGTACATGTGTGCGTGTGTATAAAATATCTTTAACTTTCATTATATATTATTATAACTTATTGTAATATTTGATGATACGAGATCACATTGCATGCATTTCTGGCACGAAATAATTCAGACCTCTAAGCAAACGCGAATTCGGTATCGGAAGGACTAAATGTTACAGAAGCATTGACCGTCGACTGCAGGCACCACTAATGCATGCGGATGTGCATATAATGTACGTCTTCGTAGGAAGTTCCGAGAATAGGAAAGCCAAATACATCCGAGCTTCCTTCAGTGCCGGCTCTGTTTTCGGCACGAAATTCCCATTTCCGCTTCTCGCCTGCAGCGCACTGCCGCGACTGAAAAGTAAAAAGTTAAGTGGGGTATCGTCGTATAACTAATTCGCATTACAGCTTCCCGAAGGAAGTTAATCGTCCACTCTCCATTCAACATCTCTCGCTTCAGTGCCGCTGTTATTCCTGTTTATCGAAAATACGGGCGTTATCTCAAAACGCATTAAATCGAGTTATCGAAGGTGGAACGACGACGCAGAAAGTGACTCTCCTTTATTCCACGAGAAATCGTGATATCTCCTCGGGTTTCTCATTAAAGATAATCGTTCTAAATGCGAATACCGTCGCCGTCGTATAGCACGCCGTTCCGTTCGTCCCGCATGGATTAAGATTAATTTGCTGAAAACGTGATGTTGAATCTGTAGATGGGAAAGACGTACAAGTACTTGTAGTAAAATCACAGCACGCTCTTTAACGAGACGAGCGGATTGCGAGCTGACGAATATATTCGGTATAGCGACACTGCGGACAGGCGTATAATAAATCGCGAAACGTATAAAACGAAGTTAACAGACTAAATAACTAAATACGCATCCGCGAGCTATAACGCGGACGGTTGAAGTCGATCGCTCCCAAGCAATTCGCACACATATAACTTCTGATCTATTAAAACGCTTTACGGTAGTTTAGCAGTTTAGCGGCGTGAAGGTATGTATTCCGCGTACATCGAGCTGCCATATCTTGGAATATATGTATATATGTAGTCAGTTAAACGGGTCTATAATCCTTCGTCTCTTCGTCCTGTCTCTAACGTCTGTACAACATCTTAATACCTGAATATTCAAATATCCCAAGTGCCTCAAACTACATCCGCAATACGGAAAGTCTAAAGATACTACCCGTGCGAGGCACAAATCGTAAACGCGCGTTAAAATTTATTAAAACAATGTATTTAAGCCGCTATCTCGGTTATAAACGATTATTATCAAAATGTAATCTAAATTTTCTGAGATCTTAATTTCTGTTCGAAAGATTCCTATTTCCAGATAGTATGTAAGATCTTTTTAATATTCATCAGTTTCAAGGATTATTGAGTAGCCCGTATCTAAAATCGGCTATATATCCAAAAATATAACGAAATAGAGAGATTTCAGAATTTTAGATTTCTTAATTCCTTGGTTACGTATTAAACGGTTTAAAAATATATAAAACAATTATAAATTTTATAAAATCAAAAAAGAAAATTAATCAAATTACAAAAAGAAGGTTAAAGCCTTTATTTTTTGTACTGTTATTAATTCTTTTACTTTTATTTATTTATGAAACTTGTTTTCACATCTGTACTTAGTATTTTATTTATTTTTTATTTTAATTTTACATAAAGATAAAAGAGAAAAAGACATTGTATTTTTCCAACAAATAACTAAATATAGCGTTTAATATAGTATGTAAATTTTGTTTTATATTCATAGGGTAATAAAAACGCTTCAAAATCATAAAAAAAATTCTATTAAATTCAAAAACCTATTCTAAGAGTTAACTGTTTTTGTGTTTATATAGAAAATAAAAAAACAGCGATCTCTTTAGTTCGAAAATCAACTAAATTCAACTACAAAACCAGTCAAGTGCATTGTATTTTAATAAATAGAAATTTTATTCTTCATATACGTTTTATTGACTAAAACAATGAATCTTTTTAAGTTTTTGAAAAAATAAATCATATTAATGGCTTGAATAAAGAAATTCTTTTCACCTTTTCGCCAAATAAAAATTTAATTAAAAATTGAAAGACTTTAGGCTATTTATTTAACAATTCCTGTTCTATTTTATTTGAATATTTATCTCTTTTTTAAAAACGAATTGATCCCATTACTAGCTGTCTTGGTGCATTTAAAAAATCTATTTTTAATACAACGTATATATTTATGAAATTCAAGAATAAAAAGAGTAGATACCAATATCATCCAGATTGAAAATAGCTTAAGTGAAGACTGGTTTGAAAGAGTACAGATACCTCGATACTTTATCGAGAAAATATCGGTTCTAAAGACACGCGAATATACCGGACAAAATGTCTGCGGTGAAAAGGACATCCGGTGGTTAGTCCGTACAGCAAGATCCTGGGTACCTTCGTGCGGTGCATCGTCATTTCTTTCCCCGAGTGAAGTTAATAACTCGATTAATCGATGGCGCGGATATGCACAGCGGAGCTCGCGCGTTTGCAAATGCGAACTGCCGATTTGTCGATCGGAGACCAAATCGAATACTCAATTAGGTTCGAGCAGTTTTCCAATAGTTCTGACTTCTGAATAGAGGGTCGGCCCGCCCTATCTGAGTCTCCTTCGGACCGTCTGAATAGATCAAACTATTTCGAGTGGGCGTGGGTCGAGTTCAAATATTCGTGGTCGCATCAACGAACGCATTTCCATGTTCTGCCTTCTGAGAGATAAATACATAATCGATATAACCTAACTGCACATTACTCGCGCGGAATTTACGCAGACGCGCGCTCCGTATAATTATCACAGCTATGCGCGCGCGAATACGGCGAATATTCGCGCGGGTAAAAAAAATTCTTATCGTTTAAGTTTAAAGGAAATTAAATTGCGCCGAGCTAATCTCGTGAAGCCAACAAAACGGGTCGCGCGCTTTCGGCGGGTCGACGTTAAATAAGCCGTATACGTTTCCCGCGAATAATTCCCTTGTTTTCGCGCTCGCGGACGCAAATGCGCCGTGCACGTTGCATACAACCGCGGCGCGGCCCCGTGAAGTGCGAGCGCGATGAAACGAAATATCGCAACGCGAATACAAAAAGCCGCTCGATGTTTCGTTGGCTGTAATTTTCTCGGCTGAAAGCCCGGGAAGAATCTCGAATCCGTTGTCAGTAATTTCAAAACATGTTTGAGAGCACCGGAGCGGTGAACAGATACGCTCGATGACCGCAGAATTCGTTATAAGCGGTTATCATCGGTATCACATGACGCTCCAAAAAGTTCGTCGGATTCAATAAAAGGGGATTTTCGAATAATATAGAGAGCATGACGAGACGTAACGTCGATATAATTATTTAATTACACAATGTCAGAGATTAAGAATTTCTTTAATTAACAATTTCTTATTGAGAGAAAAGCTTCTTTTGGTGGAAAGAACGGTATTGCTGAAATATTTCAAAATTTAGTTAGATACGAAAAGAATATCTAAACTGATTATGTTTATTAACGAAGTGCAATTTTGTTTCTTTGCGAGACAAATAAGAAAGTGTCTTTGGATATGTTCAGATTCCTACCTGAGTGCCACCCAGATATCACTCTATTCTTGTTATTTATCGAACGTTAAATAAGGATGACACTTGGAAAGTACTTATCTGGGTGGGAAACAAAATCGTTTTTTCCGAGTTGAGATTTATCGAAACGAGCAAGACAACGCGTTAATATGAAGATTTATTATTTCAATGTTAATTACAAAAACATTCTTCTATAATTAATATGAAAATAATAAATCTTTATATTAAAATGTATTGCTCGCTAAAATTTTTACTTTCTTCAACCGTAAATGTCTCAATTTTTGCTGAACAAAATGCGGCGTGTTCGCAGTTGAGGGGTTGAATCGTGAAAGAGCGGATAACTTAAATCTTTTATATCAGGGGCGTTTTTATGTGACTGCGATCTTCCATTCGTTCCGTAACTAGTAATTTTCGTGAAGCAGCGCGCGTTATAGACGCAAGAATGTAATCGCGATGAAGGCGCACTACACAAAGGCTTCCGTGGTATGCCAGCTACCAAACAACTGCAATTTTCCCTCTCGGAAACCCGCTTTGCAGCTCGCGATTCGCAAATATTTACGGCGGAGAAACGTAGGTCGCATGCATCTCAACATCGAGTTAATAAAATTCATTGCCTTCGACGGCGACAAATCCTGTTCATTTTCTGGTGATTCGTTTATCTTCAGTGCATCGTACATTTTCCATCTCAAAACGCAATTTTATGGATATAAGCGTGTTGCCGCATTCATTTATAGCGAACTGATCAAACGGTATTACACGGATACAAAGGTTTCTCTGGCATTACGAATTTTCTATTTCACAGAAAATTTTTCAGAATCGTCTTCTGATTCTCGAAAATCATAATTAGAAAAATGAGATTCCTGATCTGATAAGCATGAGATACGTGATGACATTTGAGTGAAATCTCACGTTCGCGCATATTTTAATAATTAAAAAAATCTTTTATTAACTCGCACGAATCGTTAGCTAGTTTTTATTACGTAAACGATTACGTGAGCTAATTTTTGTACTCCAATTCTAAATCATTATTATTAAATGTACACTATATTAATTGTTTTATAACTTATATATAAATATTTGAAATCATTCATGTGTACAGATTTACTGAATATTTTCTTTAAAAAGTAAAGAGAAATAGAAGAAAAATAGAGGTGTACTTTTGATAAAGAAAATTATCGTGGCTAAAATTTATTTTCTCTGTGTTATAATATAAAAGTAACCGTAAATGACTATTCTCAGGGTTAAAAACAAATTTAAAATCTTCTTATAAATATGTTTTATTAATAAAAAAGAATCTCATATAGCCTTTTTTATAAATATTTAAGATTCTCGTAACATAAAAATGATAGTACGTACGATAGTTATATTAAAATGTGCATCAAATTTTGTGAAATAGAGAGCAGTTAAGTACGGTAAACGCTTCAGAATCAATGTACCTATCTCCATGAAAGTTTTCTCACTGCAAGATTAACGATTTCACTCGCAGCACTATTTTCTGCGTGCGCGACGAGAAGGGCGAACACTTAGGAAATCGAGAAACGATAAGCATCTACCGAAAAGCCGGGTGTGATAAACGCGAAGTCGGAAAGGGCGCCGGATAATTAGAAAGACTATCTTGGGAAAAGATCCCACCTTATGCACATTAATTATTTCTCCTTATCCCATCCATCCTTTTAGGCGAATAAAATCTGATTAAGACGGCCAATCTCGACTCCACGGACATGGAACTAACGAAAAATGGCGTAAACGAAGGAACAAACGAGGAGAAAGAGACGGATCTGTTAAAAAGCGGAGCAAATTGAAATGGAAGAGAAAAGAATCGCGGTTGTGAAAGAATGAAAAGTAGAGAGTCTATGAGAGAGAGAGGAAAAGAGGGGGGGGGGGGGTAGCAAGAGAAGAGCAAACTGACTTCAGATAGAAAGAAACAGAGAATTGACGCCAAGAGAGAGAGAGAGAGAGAGATGGAATTTACAGCGGAAACCGAAATAGATGCACCGCTTCTCGCGCAAAGTTCCCGAATTCCGCACGAAACTTGTGCTTTAGAAGCCATCTCAATCTGCGCAACAAATTTTAATCAAGATAAATATATCTATTGTCATTCCGAGAAACATTATAATTTAAATTAGAAATTGAGATCGCGTAAATATTACGCGCAGAAAAGGAAAGTTGATTTTGTATATTTAATTATATTTGGAGATCGCAAATAAGATTTTTGTAGCTCAGTTTATTAATTTATAATAATAGTTAACACGTGATTAATATCTATTGTATTTTCTTGAATTCTATGCTTGATATATTGTTTGAGACTCTCTTCTATATTATTATAATATATTATTAGAATATAGAATATTTTTATAATAAATATTAGTAGTAGGAATATTCTATTATTATAATATCGCGTTATTATTTATATAAGGATTCATGTTTGCGGCCAACTAAAATTACTCAATTATGCTCAGTCATGCTCTATTATGTTTCGACACAATGCTTATAGGAATTTCTCTGCAAATTTCCTTAAAAATAGCGTTCCATATTTAAGAACTAAATAATAAAATTGCTTTAGAAGCATTAATGTATTCATTTTCACAGTTCATAACTGTATAACTGATCTTCTAAATTATTACATTTATTACCCATGAATCTCTTTTCACAGAAAAACTCTTTAACGTTATTAAGTTTCGCGTATAATTTAAAATTTGTAATATCTATTTATGTTTCTCGTAATACCCTCTTGCTGCTTAATGAAACAAAGTGTTTATGCAAACAAAAATGTTTAACGTTGTTAAACGGGTAGACAATCGAGCTCGATAATGAATTTACGAGCGACACACGGTGCGCAAGTATTTTCTGCATCAGAAGCTTTCGGAGAATGCTGAAAAAAAAAAACCGAGAACGTGCTTAAAACCATTTTCCCTGAACACAGTCGGTCACGGCCATATAATTGGTGAACTTACGTTTACATCCGCGCGGCAGCCTGTTAATTTCTATCCGTCGTTGAGCCGCGACGTAATGGAAACTGTAATTCCCGACCGGTTTCGACGATCACGTACTATGCCGCCGCGATGACATTAGAATCTGGTAAAAGAGCAACTCGATATGTACCGCGTGTTGACCTAAATCTCTGAAATACGATTCACTTCTCGCGATAGCCATCATCGTTCCAACCTTTCAACGAAGTTGTCGAGTTTTGAAAGAATTTCAACCCTTACATTCTACGTGAGATGTTGGACGCGACGTGATTAAGTAACAAAATAACGCTTTCATAAAGATTTAGACAGTGTTATTGATTGCGAAGAAATTGTTGTCGGATAGATACGTTACGTATTAATGGGAAATGTTAAAATAAATAAAATACAAAAAATATATTTATAACAAAATTATTGATAAAAAGATAAAAGTATTAACAACAGTATACCTTTCTCAGTTTCTAATTTTGTACACAGTCTTTAATATTTACGAATGGAGTAGAATAGAGCATTAATTATTACTATAATAATTTATAAAACTTTCCGTAAATTAAACCAAATTAAAATATATGTCGAAAATGGTTAAAATAACAATGATAGAAATATATATAATTATTTCCTCTTTAATTACTTACGTAACATTTACCAATAAAAATAAACAGACGTTACTTAATGTAAGAACAAATATCAAAAGACGTATAAGATCAGACATCTTCGGGTACCGCCATCTGAATTCATGATGAAGAACCATGAAGAAACGCAAGATACTCTTCTTGTGCGATAAAGGTGAATAACGTTTTGCTACACAATAAAAGAGAGATAGATTGTCCTATTTAATAATAAAAAAAAAAAATCAGAGCAGATTTTCTAAAATTTATAGATCAATTCATGTTTACTGTACTACATAATTATTAAATAATCTCCAAAATATTTTGTTAAATAGAACTTGATGAGATGCGGAATAAAATTTATAGTTTATACATACAAATGTTCGTGACCTGAATTAGATAGTAAATAAAAAAGGCAGGAAAGACTGCTTAGATTTACATATTTGCTTTGGGGTATACTATAGCCACGTTATTTTGGAGACGAACGTCATCGCTCTCCATCGTGTCACGTTCTGCACGTTCTCAAAACCGGCAGAATCGAAAATCGGTTCGCGATAGGCATTTCGGGCCGTATGATATCGTCGACAAAAGCGATTTGAATTCCTTTACGCCTTTATGGATTTTATTCGCACGAGCTACGACACGCGCTTATCCCTATTTCTCCAGTTTTCATCTCGCGAGGAGAAGCAATCTTGGCAGTCACGTCGCCCGTTATTCGATCTCGACCAAACGAAGTCGAGGCACGGAGTGCCTCGAAACCTTTGTCGATCGACTTGGCTTGAACTAGCGGTCGAAACTGCCGAAATTGGACCACTCGCGAGCCATTATTGGCACGTCGAACGGGGGTAGTTCGGAGATATCAAATCAATTGCGCGGTGTAACAACCAGTGAAAGCCAAAGTTCATTCGCTTTTATTATTGCAAATTAATTTATTTGTTAATTTTTTTATATTGAATTAAATATATTGAATTACTGTAACAGTAGATATTGACGCACGTAATATAAAATATATTTAATTTATACTTACTCTCTTTTAAAAAACACATCGACAAAACGATTCTTATGCTTTGACACAAAATATACTTAGGTATATTACAACTCAAACAAATATCCATAAAATATATATTAGAAAGAAAGCATTTTTGTAAAAAAAAATTGTTAATAGATAAATTTAAATAATTTTTTATATTGTCGCGAGAATTAATTTTGGAAATTTCAAGATTAATATAAAAAATAAATAATTATTCTCTTTATTAAACTTATTCTGTGGCGTTTACTATTTTATGATAATTTTCTTTTTTTGTATTATATGTTCGGTCAGTTTGTTATAACGAATCCTAATCTTTTCTACATATTTTCTTGTACTTATTACAATATTTTCTGCTCATATCTATTTTCTACATATTTTCTCATATTCATTATCATACTAGTGCAATGGAAACAATATACCGTGCGAATCAGAATAGGAAAGATCACTCTCATATACCTTGAAGGAAATATGATGTAACATTTATGTAACACGGTGAACAAAAAGAAATGAGTCATGCGTTTCCTACCACCCACGAAAGATGTGACATTTACCTATATTATAAACAAGAAGCGAGGTGAAAATAACCGTGAATTGTTTCGCGCATCTCATGATATATCTTTGCGAGAGAAGATTTGAAATTAATTAACTCTCCGTACACAGAACTATGTGTGACGGTGAATCTATTAAACGCACTCAATTATAATACTCTTCGTCAAAAATATCAAACAATTCAATTTTTTTCATCTGCAAATTTAGATTATTCTTGTTAAGATATGCTTATCTATTAATTTTTCTACGAATTATGTCATTTTGGTTCTTTGAAATTAATTAATGCTTTTTAATAAACATATTATACAAAAAATTTAATGGATTTTATAGATACAATGTCAGTAACCGTATTATTAAATCAACTCCGAAGAATTAAGATTAATAAATAAATATTCAGAAATCGTTTTGAGAGTAAAATTGTCTGGTGGGAAATCGAATTCGCGTCTCCTTTAAAATAAATTTACCAAGTCTCCTATGTTCCCGTTGATAATTCATGCACTCATCGCGAAAGAGTTAAATTATACCTTTTTCCAGAAAACTTTTGCCGCGGTTTTGTCTCTCCCGTCGCGGTCCTCCAAAAGGATCGAGAGGGTTTACTTTACGAGAAAGTTCGTTCTCACAAAGCGTATTTGAGCAAAAGGGGGACGAGCGAGTCTTAAAAGCAAAAATGTCGTAATCATGAGATGGTCCTTTCAACTTTTGCATTAATAGAAATTTATGTTCTTCTTTGGTACACGCGAGAAGTGAACAAGTGAGTTTCGGTGGATACAAGTTTCACTTGGAGATTATTATTATTAATTTATCTATTCGCGCGACAACTACTGAAAGATTAATAAGCTCTAAAGCTACTTTGTAAGTCTAATTCTATATTTAAATGATCGGTTATCGTGCAGCTTTACGCTTACCGAGGAGATGTTAATCTTTGCGTTAATTCAACAGCTATTATAAATGAAATTTCGACAGGTGTTTCAACAAATAATTTTTCCCTTGCCGATGTCAATAGAAGCATGAAGTCGAAACCTCGCTAAACGATCGTCGCATAATGCAGAAGTGTCGCGGTGAACGATTGCAGCATGGATGTCGTGCGAAAACGGAACTCGCACGTTATCCTCGAAAAGGTCTCTAAGCTGGCGTAGCATGGAACCGTTAATTAAAGGGAATAGAATTAATGTGCTTCTGTGCAGCGGGAGCTTACGGTGGTACCCAAGGTCTCCGTTTAGGCAGAATCGAGACGCCGTACCATCTGCAGATCTCGCGGTTAGACCCTCCCTCCTGCACGAGATATATACATTGCCCCGTATATATATATGTGTATACATGTATATAGTTTGCGACCTTATTTCTAATGACGGATATCCCAGCTCCGAAGACCGCAACGAGGAATTAAACGCGAGATGGGGAAGGAGGTAAAGAGAGAGGTTAATCTTTGATCTGTCAGAGAGACGTCTAGCCTACGTCGTTGTTGCAATATCGAATAAATTGTTTTCAGTACAGAAATGACTTTATCGAGCGATCAGACTCGCTCTCGTTAACGTACCTGGGTGGTACCTACGGCCGCGGGAGTCGAAAGCAATAATATTATTGCCCTGGATATTGGCCCTCAGGCACAACAGTGGTAGGTGTACCAACGAGGAATTAGAATTAGAAGCTACTCGATGACTCGGCCGCTTACTCATCTACTGAATATTGAAACGCCATTATCATAAGCGATCAGACGCATTCGATAATGACTTGCTTGTAGAAGTGCGAGCTATGCGCCACTAACGGCCTGTAGGTTGGACAAAATCGATTACGGTCCTGGACACCGGTAAATATAGCTATACAAACTGATCACGCTACTCGACGAAATTTAGCTTTCCATTTTGCGAGAACAGCAAAAACAAGCGGTGCATATTTAATCGCTATATGAAACGTCACAAATGCAAATGCATGAATGCTAGATAAACATCACTTAGGGAAAAAAAACTACAGTGTATGCAATTTCGCGAGACAAGTTGTGTATATAGTTAGATAAATTGAAACATTACAGCGCGCCGTTCACAATATGTTCGAAACTTCATCTAGAGCAGCTAGTTTTCTTATAACACGCACAATCATTTTACTAATTTTCGCTGCGTTGTAATACAATTAATGCAAAATATTGGAATTTCGTGCATTCACATCAAGCGTTCGCTCAAAGAAGAACTTTGTAATAATAATAACTGTAAAGATGATAACTATGATAAGTATGTAAGTTTTATTTAAGATATTTATGACATTAAAATGATGACAAATAACGTCAACTTATTTGCTGGATAATTGAGAATAAACTATTTTGTATAGCTATTACAACTATAAAATAATTTATTCAACTATGTGTATTTTTCATATTAAACTTGTATCGCCACTGTTATAGTTGCTGTCACTATGTCGTTTTCTCTAAGTGTTATATCATCTTCTTTCCCCTATCACGATTGAATGACTATGTTTTGTCATAATATGGATCGCGACGAAATATCTCTGAAGCACTGTGTATACTCATCAAACTGCAATCAACGTAAAAAAGGATCCATATATGAGACTGCACCATACGAAATTTGACTAATTGACAGTTGATTGCAATTAGTAAACTTGATAGAAAGTATATTTGCGGTTATGCTATTAATAATTTGTAAAGGTTTTATGTTCAATTTTCTTTGATAAGCGAACTGTTCCCGATTGTTAATTTGTTCCACGAGAAAACAGTGTGCTTTCCATGAAAGAATCGCGCATATATTTTTCTTATATGAACTGCAAAAACTGGGGCACGGTGCAGTTGAGGCAGGTAGAAACATATTATATCGGCCTTTGGAGGCCTCTGTTTGCGAAAGGACTGTTCGGTGGTTCCAAAAAAATTCGTTCTGGGAATTTGAACTCTTTCAAAATGAACCTCATGGGAAATTCAAATCAGTTTTAAACAAGAGTTCAGTCTAAAAACGCCGAATTTTAAAAATATGGTATACATACTTTAATATTACGTTAGGAAAAAGCGATTAATGGTGCATCTTGTTTAAACAGAATTTATTTTCTTAACGCAGTATCTTATTTTAATCTTCCAAAGTGAGATCATTTTAGATAATGCGATTACCAATACATTATTTATTCTACACAATATCGTTTATCACTGGTTGTAACCTTTTGTTAATACAAGTCTATCTCTAAAACGAAATACTTATTAAGATCTCACAATTTATCAAGCATGATCAACTAGACTATCATCTCCAGATGATCTATCATGTCGATAAATCACTTTATCATGAAGAAACTTTATTATATCTTTGAAACTCTCTCTCTCTCTCTCTCTCCAAAGGATACCATCCGGCGGAGGGACCACACGATCCGACCTGTCCAAACGTCGTCATTTCTAGCAAGACGCACCACGTTCACCTGACACTTCCTCCTTCCAACGTTTCCTCTCGGGTTCATGAACCCTTCTCGTTTACTCGCCGTCGCCTTCTTACTCTCTTCATATTAACCGGGAGGGAGAAGGACGGAGAGGGAGTCGCAGGATGAAAATCAGAGAGGGACGGTGGAACTGTCAGTGCTGCATTGGTCCTCCTCGCGTAAAGACGGGCCACGGATCATCTGTGATTACCTCTCTGCCGGAGTCCTTTCCCGCAGACAACGGTGAGTGCATTCTCTCTCTGTCTCTCTCTCTCTCCCTTTCGCTTGTGTCACATCGGCGCTGTTGCTCGTACATTTTGTTCGCTATCGAGTTCAACGCTAAGTAGATTCTGCCTTATCGTGCCGCATCAATAATGCAACAGACGCACACAACCACAGGACAAAACGATGCTGCGCGAGTTACATTTTGGCGAACGTCAAAAAGACTGTCGAAACAATTCAATCCGATCTTTTTGGTCTGATCTACGCTTGTGTGTAGATCTGTCCCATAAAACCATCGAATGCTTTCTCTTTACGCTGAAGAATATTTTTTGAAATTGACTTCTTTTAAACACGAAAATATCGAGATATCTAGAAAAGGTTTTTCGATATCAATACTTTTAGATTGTATTTTAGATTTTTACCATAGAATCGCTCAATTAATCGTCCATATTGCGACATATTGACATTTCTTGGACAAATATCAATCATATTTTTGCGGCAAAATTAGTTGTGGGGCGTTCTAATTTCCTCGCTTGCTTTCGCAATATTTTATAACGATTTTCATCAAAGCGTAACTAATAATAAAAATCCTTCAATTATTTGTAATAATAAAAAAATCATTATTTTGCTCGTTCTTTTCCCCAAATTATAATTAATGAGCTGATGTGAAAGTAACATTAAATTATTAAATTTAAGCAAATATTTATCATGAGCGCAACAAAACAATGGGGCGCTGTTTTGATAACCTGCCCTTTAATGCCCGCAAAACAATAGATACATGAATATACATTATTACAAAGTTCACCATCACAATTGAGATAAAATGTATACCTTGCCTTTTAAGGTAAATAGAAGTTGAACATGTAAACTATAATTAAAATATATCACTCCTATATACAGTACAGATCATTCTAGCAATATTGCAGCAACATTGCATCGTTGCAGCAACATTGCTGCAGGCTTTTATGCTGTATGAGATATGTTTTGTCTTCTATGAATACAGAATGTTCAGTTGATATATAGTTTCTCACGCAGCAACAATGTTTTACAAAACGGAGACTCCCTCATGCCGTTACAATTTATTTCAATGAATGAGATCGCGCAGCTTGTCGCACGCTTAAATTCCACTATAATTGCGCAATCTTGAAGGTGTCCGTGGATAAGCGACGCAAATAATTCTCGAGCTCCGTTTTACGCCAATCCTCCCCATGTTAGACCCACGGCGTAATTTCCAACGATTACTCGGGGAGAGAAAGAAATTTCGTCTGCCGTGTGTCTGGACTTTGTCGAGCCGAGATGAGAGATAATAGGAATATGGAGAGCGCGGAATGGCCAGACGCGTTCTTAAGATGCAGCCATCTAATTGCACCGCTACGCACAGCCCGTTAAATCATCGCGAGCACCACTTCGTCCCCCACATCGTCCGTATCTCAAAGACGTTATTAAAAGCCGCTGTGATATTAATTGCGGAGTAATTATCTCCGGAGAGCTATATCGAATATTGTTTTGTACCGCGTACAGTGCCAATTTGGCGTTTAATCAATGCAGAATTGTAATCTAGCGCTATTTAATTAATTGCGAATTTAACTAAATGAATTCTACGGCAATTAAGGTAACACGTGTGTTTTAATTGAAGTTCCGCACAAGTTTTATACCATCATATAGGAATTTCTATATAAACGCGGATTGTTGTTATATCAACTAGAACCGCCAATTTTTGGCTCTGCTGACCGTTTGACTTTTTTTCTCTTTTTTGTATTAGATATACAGAATTGGAGATATGTGAATATAATACAAATAATTCTAATGACATAAATATAATACCAAAATAGCTTTTTACTAACCGCGTAAACAAAGACAGAAAATTACTAAATTGACACCTTCAGCGATTCTAGAGGAATATTATCGGCGATTCGAGTGTCATACAGAACTCAGAGAAAAAAAAATATCCTCATTGTGTTATGACGCGATAAATCCAGCTTATCCGCGATTAATCGAATCCGTTGGAGGAGTCGATCGCGCGCCGCACCGCGTTGTTATTCTGATATGACATATCAAATGCATTAAGCTGCACAAATGCCCGGCGCCTTTTCTCCCTCGTCTTCAAATTGGGCACGTGCTCGCCATGTGCGAACCTAATTGTGCACACTCACCAGACGTCTGCACACGCACGCGCGAGTAACAACATCAAAAATTCCGATGCGGTTCGTGCGTTATTAAATCGCTGCAGAGATTCTTATCTACCCGCCGTGGGAGTGTCATACCTAATTGCCGGAAGAATAAAGTGCGCTTCTCACACGCTTCTTTTCAAGACGCCAATTAAAAGTTGGTTACCGCGACTCTACACGCAGCATAATATTGTTTTGCGTTTACGTTTGCCCTCGTCCGCTTCCACGGTCTCGGACGATTTATTGGCACAAGTACACGTTCGCTTTTCACGAACTTTATTGTAAATGACCGCACGCGCGTGCAGTTTAATTATAGAAATGGAGCCGTGGTACTTTGGTGGTGACCATACGTATGGGAGTAGCCTATGGTAATCGTGGCGAAGAGTACGTTTTTAGTAAAACTATAAATAATCCGTGCAATAAGAGCACGCAAAAGTCGAATACCTGGGTCACCGGACGTTTTCGTTCGCTTCGTGCGTACACCGTCGAATTCGACAGATTTGCAAAGTTTACATTGAATCTAATCAAATGCATTTATTCCAGAGTTCCATGCGATGAAATGAATTCTTCAACCGTAAACATCGTTTATGTACACTGTACACCGGCAAAGATTGAACAATTACAGTAAAAACAAATAAAATTGGGAACAAGATAAAATAGATAAAAACGTTTGTTATTTTGTATTGATAAACTCGTAACACAGGAATATATTTTTGTAACATTATAAAGGAGCTTCTTGATTTCTAGGATCTATTAATTTTTTTTTTTTGTTATTGTGCACTAAGAGAAAAGCTTTTTTGATATTTATGACTATTAAATGCATGTTACCATAATTATTATTAGTTTTACAACGTAAACAATAATAGCTGTACCAACAGTTCTATCAACAAATATTATATATGTAGTTAATCGACTACAAATTAAAGTTAAATTGTATTCTTTTTTATTGTCAACTTTATTGTCAACATCAACATATATGTTTATTGATAGAACTATGTATATAGTTATTATTAGTACATTATAGACTGCTATAATGTACTAATATAATTACATGTTGTCATAATTATGGTTATTACTGAATAACCATAATTATGACAACATGTAATTATAATCGCAAATACCGAAAATTTTGTTTCAGTGTAGTTTTAAAAGAAGTTTCTACCTAAAAACAATTGTTTTAACTAAATAAAAAATTGCAACTTCTAGTATACATACATATATAATAGTATGGTAAATTTGCCAACGTGAATAGAACAAAACTGTGAAAGATAAGATTATATGCAACATAAAATTATTCCAAATTGTTATATTACTTAAAAATTAGGAAAATCAATTTCCAAGATCACTACAGGATCCATATGTTTCAGTAATGGATTGATAGCTGTAATCTATCTATTAGAATGCTGTATCAACTGTATACGTACATCTCCGCTACGATAATTTTAAAAGAGTTAATTAAGTACCTAATGCGATGATCAGGACTTCTAATCACAACGCAAAATGTACTCGGAGAAAATAGCAAATAAGTCGCGAACCACTATGCCTCTCAGTTCTTAACCATAAAAGTCTCGCGGTTACGTCACGTTCGTGAGTCACAATATCTGTTGGCCTAAAAACACTGTTGCCACAGCGAGCCATCACATGTCAATAATTTCCCGAAGAGCATCTCGTCAAGGACGGCAGTCTTGAATTTTAATGAATTCGCGTTGCACCGCCGAAAAAAAAAAAAACGGCGTCATTATTCACTTCTACTTACGCGTGAGTAGATTTACGTATTAGCGATCGGAAATATGTCTTTCAACCATATTCTAACGCCAGCTGTATACAAACGTTTCATGGACGAGAAGCGCATGAAAACGATTGAGCTCGATAACGTGATATCAAACGCAGTGATATCAAACGCGCGCCCACGCTACTGATCCACCCACGTTGGTTCGATCTTTACAGAGAGGTGAAGCGCTCGAAAGAGCAACAATAATCACCTGCCGTTCCATCCAGAGCTCGAATTCGTTTTGGCTTTACAATTACCTTTGCGAGCCGCCGCGCGAATTGCGCTATAGTAATGCGGCAGGTGGAAACAAAAAGTGAAAGCCAATTATAAACCTTTTGATATATTCCCGCTCGGAAATCGCATGCACTATCACGGTAGCCTGACGTTTCTCTTTGCGCGATTTTGAGAGATCGACAGCTTAAGAGGATTTTTTTTATTTGTCCAAAATTGGATAAATAAAAATATTGATTTCTATTACTTTAATTGTAACATACGTAAATTAAATTGAAAATTGATATTATTTAGTACTAATCCTAAAAAGTTCAGATTTATTACATAGTTTAATAAAATTCCGGAATGAGACTAGTTATTTCCCGTAATTTTTTGGATTCTGAATGTAAATCCGCGCGCGCCACGATTTTCAAATTGCTCCATCACGTCACAATTTGAAAAATTAACAATCAAAGTTGCAAAGAAGGATTATTTTTATACATTTTGTTATGTTAAAATTGTGATAGATGACATGCTGGAGAGAGAAAAATAAATTCCATTTAATTTATTATTTAACTATAAATTTGAAAATTGAATTCCTTAACAATAGGAGATACTTAGTTTTAATTGCAATAGAACTGCTTTAGTTTTTTGCACATCATATTTACAAAATACGAAAAAATACGTGAAAACAATCTTTTTTTACAACTTTTGCATTTACAAATTTTTATTCAGTATCCAAAAGAACTGTAGAAAATAACTAATTTCTTTCTGATGTTCGAAAAAAGTCATTTTTTGTTGAACTGTGTTATTAAATCCAATTAACACATTATGTTAGGGATGTCCAATTTTATGTCGGAATATATTCGATATATTGTTACAGTAACGAATTTCTGTGAACGCAAAGCAAGCCATATATTTATTTGGCCGATGGTTAATATAGTTATTACGATGCATCCACTTATGGGGGCACTTATGCTTTGTAGCTAATACCAGCATGAAACTCTATTTTAAGTATAATTATTTGGAACTCAAGGAACTGCATCGTTTTCCGCACACACACGCCGAACCGATCTATTTTCACCCGCGATATTACCACTCTGCCAGTAGCGAATTATAGATACGCAGCATTTGTCTCAGTGTTTATGACGCCAACCTTTATTGGAATATTTAGCAAGCGTATCTCAATTCAGCGAACCGGAAAGGCAGTTCGTAATCCATGAGAAATATGCGAAATTGACAAAACTTGTTAATTCCAAACTAATTGTATTTTTAATTACATTTACGATATCTATTTTCTGTTTACTTGTATCTAAATAATTATATTTAAATAAAAGTTGTATTTTTTGTATAATAATAAATACAAATATTATCTTTAAATCACATTAGCATCGTTAGATATTGACAATGTTAAATGGGTAATTTATAAACGTCAATCATTTTGTAATATTAAAATAATACAAAATGTATATAAATAATAAATAAAGATTTATCAAGCTTTCGACATTGATATCATCTTCTTAAGAAAATAATATATAAATTTTTTTATTAAAATTTAAACAAAAGAATTTAGATCATTATATTGTGGAATATTATGTACATATCTGTGTGCTAAGATTTATGGTTGATTTATGTCCATTCATTGTTTCAGAAATAACGAAACTTTTATTATTTTTACAGAACGAGAACACCGCAAGCAATAGACAGTTGAAATATGGCAGCACCGCAGGCGTCGTCGCGTCTCGAGATGCTGCAGGTAAAATAATCAATTCTATCTCCTTTAAAAATGGCAACATTAAAAAAGATAAGTTTCCATCGACAGACAAATTAATAGGTTTACTTAAGAACGAACGTGCTTTAGCAGGTGGCATTATTTAAAAGTCACTTGTATAATTGTCGTATAATTCGTAATAAAATATAAATTAGATGTGTATACATATATAAAACAGTGGAATTGAATTTTATTTCTTTATTAATTTTTTAATTTCAATAATTTTTTAAATGTAATAAAATTAAAAAATTTACTAATTCCTTAAATTATATTACCGATTAAATAAATAATATGCAGTTGTCATATTCAGACTAGTGAATAATTGTTAAGTTATAAGAATATAATACAATAATTATATTAAACGAATTATTATTAATTTCTTACGCTGATATGGATGGTGGAAGCTCTGGAAAAGTTTATTCTTGACTGTGACACTTCATTACATCAGATATTAATCATAATGCTTGTAAAATAAATCGCGTACATCTGCGGAGATTTTATACAAAGTAGGAAAAAGCATTCTTGATTAGAATATTTTACGAAAACACAATAAACTGTACAACGACTCCTATGTCGATACAGTTCTACTTTCTCTCTTCATATATATATATATATATCTCTTTATATCACTTGTAATATCGAAATATATTCTGGTTAAGGTAGACCGGTTAAGGCAGCTTTGACTCGTGTTCTTTTGGCCCACGTATCGTTTCTGTGAACCGAGCGAACGCATATATGGCATCTTGTTCAGGCAACGCGCGCACAACGATCGACCCACGTATCGATATATCCAAATCCAATGGACAGCTAATATTTAGACGAATATCAAGCGCAGACCTTTCTTCCGCCTACTTTTCTACAATATGTTTCCTAGTATATGGATATTAAAAAATCAATAAATTCAGCGCGCGCAAAAGTTATATAAGAGGCTCTAAATAACTTTGTTACTAAATCACAGTCATTTTTCATATTTCAATATGATTTACGTTCGTTTGAATAATTTTATTAATAATCATTTCTTGAAGATTTTAATAATACACATTTAGGAAATTGTTAAATCCATCTTTTACTTTGACCACCTTTTATAAAATAGGTAAGTAATTAATACGACACAAAAGTAACTTATAATTTGCGAAGTTAAATCTAATGGAATAGATATGTTATCTTTCTTTTTATTTTGTTTCTTACTACTTTCGAAAACGTGTTCACGTATTGGAAAACGTCCTGTATATTTGAACTTTAATACCTGACTTTAATCTCTTACACGACACACCTCTAAGGGCAATCCCCAGCAAAAGGCGGGTATACGTTAAGAGGAATAGCAAGACTTGAAGGGAGTAAAAAAAAAGTGGACGCTTGGTTTGTCAACCATGACCGACCATTGAGGGACTCGTAACCATAATACTGTGACATCACTTCCTTTGCATTGAGATGCGTCATACGACAGACTTCTCAGTCGCATTATCTTCATGAAACTATATCTAAAAAAAGAGTCTTCATCACTGTTTATAGAAATGAATAGTATTCTATCTTTATGTTTTAATTTTGCAAATGTCATTTGCACTAAATGACTTTGTTATCTATGCACAGCATTTTCCTGTATGTATTATTGATTATAGTTAGTCTATAAATTGGTATCATTCAATGATGTAAATTATTACATCCTAAAGTGGACTTTAAATTATTTGATGTACATTACGATACGCCAAGTTATATGTAGTATTTTCTCGTAAATTTTATAATACGATAATCTAACACGGATTTTAAACTATCTAAATATAATTCCAAAAATACAAGCTTGTACAATACGTATTCATAATTCAACAGCATTTTTCTGAAAAAAAAGCTCTCTAAAAAATCTCTCAGAGAAAATTTCCGAAGAATAACAGTCTGCTTCAATTTTCAATAATTCTTCCTTTTCATCTCGTTTTTTTCGCTTTTTCACACTTGGTTATATGATAATACTCTTAACGAAACCATTCCGTGAATTTACGTATTGCATGTCATTTGACTTGAAGATGAGGAATCAAACGGAAACGTGTTAAATAATCTAAATAGTCAGATTTACCTTTTCTATTTCGGCGCATCACGTTTTTAATAATATAATACAATAAATAGTCTCTGCATGCGCTAATCCGTTTTGTGTGGGCATGTAAGAAGATTAATTTTTCGTATTAAATCTTCTTGATGCTTGCTTAACTATCAAAAAATCGCGAACAGTTATCTTTCGGCTGAAGAAGTTGTTAATTAAATTGAATCCAAGATAATAGTTGAATGCAATCTGCTAGAGAATCAAGTCGAATAATTAAATCGTGTTCCATTATTATGCAAGATATTTTACACCAAATTTACGAACATTATCTTTATTTAATCACTAATTTGGATTAATTTATTATAGATCATTAAAATTAACATAAAAATACTATCAGAGTTATTGTAGTATATTAAAATTTATATCATGCTGAGATAAAGAAATACTACACTGCAAAAATTAACGATGTCTTACAAAAAAGATTATTTTTTAATGATTAAATTAATTCATCAAATCGCATTAATATAACAATAATATATAATAATTAATCTAACGATAAGATTCAAGATTACTAACATAATAATTCATTTGACGACAAGATACAAAATAATTTTGCACGATTAAAATCGTTGTGTACTTTATGAAAATTGCCACGTTAGTCTGAATTTTGTATAAGGCATGAGAAATAGTAACTACACACGCAATTTCCAAGAAAAATTAAAAACATTAATTCAGAGTTAATGCGAAATGCATTATAAACGCAATATGCGATTCGCGGACAATTCTTAATATTAATGCGCAAAAACGATCGAATAACCGAGTCAACGACGCACATATTTTGCGCTGCCCACGCTTGACCTTCCTGCATCGAAGGTGTGAGTCGAAAAAAAAAGATCTCGAACGGACACGATTGCATTACGTCATTATCGCTTAAAGTATTCAACTCGGTCGATTATATTATTTGCTCGCTAACATACTTCCAAAATATTTTACGATCGCCGGTATTACTTATCATCATTAATAGACTAAGAGGAAAAAATTTATTAAAATTTATCATTTATTATTTCTTTGTTTTTGATTGTAAAAGATTATCAAATTAAAATTCATTAGAATTATTAAATTACAAAAGAATCTAAAGACTTCTCTCTAATTTTAAATTAAACGTTTCAAAAGCGATTCATCAATGAAGAAATTGTAGTTTCTAGAAAACTATTTCTTCTGGTTAATTAGACCGCGAAATAATTGAGATGCTAGACCATTTTTAGACATTGTAGAAATATAATGTGCTTTTGTAACGCGTTCCAGAATTTTTATCGGACCATAACCTTTTACATTACAAATTTCTTTACTCGTTAAAAAGTTATGAAAGAAAAATATATACTTATGTTTTTTCGCTGTACCTAACATGAGAGAGGAAAACGTAGAAAAAAAAAATTGATCAAAATCATCAAATGCATAATTGTACTATTGCATGTGACAGATATATGTTTCATCTACACGCAGCTCAGCACGCACCGACACGCAGGAAACTGGTGCGTGTTGCACGGAAAGCGAAACGCGCTCGCTCGGATAAATCTGAAACGTGGATTCGGAGCAAGGAGGACCGCCGAGAACGGCAGCGTTAGCTCATAAATAATTGATGAGGAGGTGCGATGCAGCTTTGCTCGCCACCGATTTGTAATTGTAATTTCGCGAGGTGCATGTCCAGTTAAGCAAAGTAATTATGGCCAGGTTTCGTTATCAGGACACGTGCACGATGGAAGACAACGAGATGCGTCTGCTGCAAACTCCGAGTTACTTCTCGTCTTTCTTTTCTCGCCGCTCTATCTCGTTCATTCAGAGATGTATTATATGTATTTTTTAACAAAATGAAAAAAAATTATGAGAGAATAACAAATTTTTCTATATTGTATTTGAAAGTAATAAATACGAAAAATTTAATAGCGATTTAGAATCAAAAATCATTTCAATAAAATGCTAGATATATTTTTTCAAATAATTAAAATAAAATGAACAGAATTTTATGTAAAGTATAAAATTGTATTGTTAAATATAAATATTGACTCTAAATATTAAATCTTCATATGTATATATAACATTCATTTTTATATGGAAAGTATAATTTCCAATTTTAATCACTTCTTGCAGAGATTATTATATATCTAATACATCTTTAATTTTCGTTGCAGCAAATAGTGTATTTTTTAAAGCAGGGATCTAAACCAGTGCAATATATATAGATATATGCTAGATTTGTATTTATATCACGAATTATGCGAGCCCGCGAAAATATCTTTCGACGAAATCGCGACGATTGGCGTCCACTTTTCATGTTTATAACGGGAAATTAATTCCAAACTTATACATTGAATACCCTTTCGTAGAAATGTCAGCCGATACAGCATGAGGTGTATAAAAAGTTTGCATGGTCGCACGCGAAAATTCGATTTGTCTTCGACGAAATACAAAGTTCAAGGTTCCTTGGGAGCATCGCGCGAAATGATTAGGTCTCGGTCTGCCGAGCGCCGTAATCGCGAGTGTAGTACCTGCACCCAGCATTTCCCCTCCTTGTCCCTCCTTCCTCTGGCGAGCAATAAATTTTGTATCTGTCGTAACCTCGTTTTCAAACGTGACGTTCGGCAGCGGGCGTCTCGCGGGATCAATATTTCGGAAGGGTCGGGGAGAGGGGGAAGAGAGAGTCATCCGTGGTACAAACGTATAAATAGATAATTCTCCAAATAACGACTATGTAGCCACTGTAGCCCTGTACGTCAAACGACAATCGAATATATGGAAATTACTCGGCCGTATTCTATCGCACCGTTGACGTCACATTTATGAAGTAACGGGAAAAGGGATTTGGAAGCGAAAAAAAATTTGATTATCCAGAGTTAATCGAAGTCCAATCTACAGAAATTTGAACAACACGATTCCATTTATGCCATATAAATTTAATTAACCATAAAAGGGTTGTACTTTGACTCTCAACAATTTGAATTCTTTAAATAAATTATACAATGAAAGGAACACATATATTGTAAATTGACATATAGTGAGTACAAAAATTCGTACAAAGACAAATTTTAATTCAAAAAGCTTTATTTTTGCAGAAAATAAATATTAATTAGCAATTTTATACAATAAATACGTTAGAAGTTTGAATACATTTTTTGTGTGTCATCTTTTTAGATAAAATAATTTTGAGATATATACAATCTATTTTATTCTTTGTTAATACATTGCGAATTGATATGTACTTTTTAAAAATAAGGTATTTTTTAAAGATATCTTGCCTGTACAAGTACCTTTTGTATTCATTGTGACGATATCAAGCACTTAAAAAGATTTTATCGAGTGTGTGTCATAAAAGAATTAATAATTTTATTATGAAAACGGGATAAGCATTTTTTTTCACTTGTAACAAAATGGTTATTTAAATTCGTTTGCAACCAACAAAGCGGTTGGTTCACCATTTATCTCCTCTCAAAAGAGCTATGCTTCACATTGTACATCCTTTCGCAAACTACGCGTTATATTGATACTTTTAAGAGGGAAGCGTGTTTTCTCCTGCGAAGGCATCCAATTTTCACGGCAGCTTGCGCCGTTTCTCAGCGAAAACGTTATTCTGCGCGAAAGGCAGAACTCAGCGGTGAAATCAAAGTGACGCTAGCTAGGCGAATCTTTTTCTTTGCCTTTTTTTTTCATTTTGCAGTAATATGACACAGCAATATGTTACGAACTTGATAGGCGGCACGCGAATGGGATGCTTCCCGGGAAGCATTACAACGATTTTTCCTAGAATCCTATTCCTTACCAAGTGCACGAAGCAGTGCTATTAAATATGAAATAGGACACGGTTTACAAAAATATTCAACAGTTTTAGACAACCTTCCACGGCATAGAATAAGCTTAATATCTAGATGCCGCGCGACAATTAAAACACTTACAATTGAAATTTTGAAACGTCCAGTACAATTAATTTTTATAGTAAATTTGTCAACTTCTATTCGATAAATAAAATCACTCATCACTCGGTGCGAAACACAGCTGCGATAATATTTTACTGATGCAATTTGATGCATTAACGGTCAATTTCTTATGTTGGCGAGTCAGGTTTAAAAGCGATAAGGAAGTAATAAATCTTGATAAATCAACTGCCAAACATATGACTCGTTTATATCAACTTCTAGGATCACTTCCATTACTTTTTTCAACCTTGAACTTTGTACTTTTGAAATGTCCAAGCAACATCGATAGGCTGTCTTGAATTCTTTGAGAGAACGATTTACACCACACGCGAGTAAACTTTACCGCGACTGTAAAGACTGTAATCTTCTGTGACCAACCAACTTTATTATTACTAGGAAAAAAGTTTAGTACCTTCAACAAAATTGACATTTTTCACAGTAATCGAAGACTTTGTTTATATAACAAAAAAATTTAATTTCTTTTGTTTAATATATAATACTTTTCAGTATAAATAATAAAAATATTTATATCAACTAAACAGTTTTATTGGTAAAACTAAACAGTCTTGTTCAATACATTTTAAAACAAATATTTGTTGTTACAGCAAAATTTTGATTCATCAAACAAACCATTTTTTTTAATGTATTAGATTACACTGTTTTGTTCTATGAAACTCTTAAAATAAATCCATCAAAACCATGTATTGTTAAAAAATGCTTTACTTGAACGATTTTGTCGAAGACACTAAATTTTTTTCCTAGTGTACACTAATTGGAAAACAGCTTTTATATTCAGAAGACATAAAACGGTTTTAATAACAAAAAAGAAGAATATCGTAATATAAAAATAATTATATTATATTATTTTTGAAAAATATTAAATATATCTATATATATATATTATTTTCTAAAAGAGAAAAGAGAGAAAGAGAAATTTAATTTGATGTTAAATGGTGAAATCATTTAAACAAGAAATTCGGAAACATATTATTACACCTTCATAAATTTTCGTTAACATGCAATATTAAAGAAAATGTATAAAGGTATAATAACATATTTCTAACGAAATTAGATATATTTATTATATTTAATTTACTTTAAATCACATTGCGTTATTTGGAGAAATCACTGTCACGTGTAAAAATGTATCGTTAAAATATCATTTAAGCTTTCGTTATTTAAAAGTTTTAGTATCCGTAGATACTATAGAACATGCAATACGTCACGTTTTACGCAACTTGTATTCTGTACATAAAGGATAAAGCCTGCACATAAATCCACGCGCTTGTATTATATATTGGAGATTCTGTCCGTCTGGCAGTTCTTTGTTTGATTACGTCACCGACTACAAAGGTAAGAGCGGAAAGAAATGTTAAACTATTAAAGTGAATCGATGTAAATCGACACTTGGGACTCAGCCGTGTGTACGTGGGTGCTTTTTCGATCGTCCGCTCAACGGTAGCGGTGGCTATCATCCGCTGTCGTAAGGGTGGTTAGCTTACATTAGACGGACATGCGCCCTGTGCCTCGCTATGTCGGCACACTATAGTTTGCAACAACACACAGTTGTGATGGTAACACTCACAGTACTGCAGTCCTACCGGCATTGCAATGTGCGCGTATGTACTGATTATTAAACCATCCATCCCCGGCTAATCCGTAACTTTCGTGAAATTAATCATTTCTCGATTAACCACGCCGACCGTCTATGAAAACGTTCGACTGCGTTTGCTCGTGCTTAACGGTATCATACGTGCATTTCACCGGTTGGTGTTGACATTGAACGCGTATGTACGCTGTCGTGTTTTGCGCGCGTACAAATTTGCATGAGTGTCAGATCGCGATTTTACATGAGAAACGATACGCGTATCGCACGGCGGCGACGTCACGCTGCGACATTATCTTTCACGCGAAAATATCACTTGCGCTAAAATATGAAATCGAATCACTTTGTACGTTGGTTGTGTGTGCCTACTCGTTATCGCAACCGTATCGATTTAACGAAGATTGTCCTCGATAGATTCGCTAACAAGTACAAATTGCAGTAATAAGCCCCGGAAATTATAAACTAGCAGTATGATAATACCGCAAAAACGCTCGAATATTTTAATAAGTGAAAATAATATTCAATTCTGAAACATAAAATTGACGTTATATCTTCTCAAGTATATAATCTACACTGTTAGATATGAAAGAGTTAATGGTAATCTAATCGCTTAAGTTAAATAACATTTTGTTAATTTTAACTTTCATGTATATTTATGTCAAAATGTAAATCAATTCATTCCTGTGATCAATTTGTAAAGTAAAAACGTTCATATTTTAACATATTTACTTAATAAACGCCTAAATTAAATTTGAATTATATAATATTTTTTTCTAAAATTGTGTTGAATTCATTGTTAAACAATTTAGTTAATATAATGATATATTCGGTAGGAGCAATAAACAATTTACAGAAATGATTAAAATTAACTCTAATTGAATGTGACGTTATAAATTTGATAAAATAAAATTGTTTTTGTGCTCAATCTTAATTGCAAAATTTCATCCATTTCGAAGCTCACTCTTAACATATATCTTATACATGTAATAAGATTACTCTACTTGACCTCATAACGAAAGCAAATTCAAATGAGATCAGAGATTATCAAATTTCTACGATAATAAATCACAGATTCACGTCGTCACGTGCAAAAAGTTACATTTGCAGGACGAAACTCACAGAGTAGATACATTGCGTGACAGCGTAGGTGTGCATTTGCTCTGCATAGCAATAAAATAATTTATCTATTAAGTGCAGGATATGTTAATACGTGCACGATAAGAGAAAGTTATTTATATTATATAAAGACGTTTTAAAGATAACATCGGTATTTCCATCGCACGCGAATTTTTAAGATATCGGTAAGCAACTTTAATAACATTGAAACTTGCTTCGAACACGTAAGTTCTCTCTTTCGCGAAGTTGGAGGAGAAGAAATTGTGAACTTGACATATCGCCTCATGTTGCAACCTCTATTTAACGTCAGTACGCGAGTAGGCTTGTTGACTGCTTTAGCAAAAAGTTCCTCTTTATATATTTTTTGTTTTTTTTTTTTTTTTTTAGAAATTCTATATTAAAATGGCAGATGTTGTGCATGCACTAACCATATTTCCTACTTTTCTAAACGTTTCTAAAATATTTAGAAGACGTGTTTATAATCACAAGTGAATTGAAAATGTGAATCAATAAACTCTACAAAACTGTGAATCTATGAACTGCTCGAAAAAATTAAGATGATTATCTTTGTTAAAATAAATGATTAATAGTGCCAATGATTCGTGATTCAGTGAATTTATGCCTGAGTTTTCAATGTGAAAGAATTTGTGTGAGGATCTCTCAGGACAAACTCAAGACTGACGACATTCAGAAGAACTGGAAACCTAAAGAGAAATGCATATCCGGTCGCAACAGCTGGGCGCTCGCGGAGTCTCCATGGACATGAAAACATCTTGGGCGTCTCAGGAATACGACTCTATGTTTCCTAATTTAGAAACTATGGTATATTAATTTTAAAAATTTAATACGAATTTCAAAAATGAAGTAAATGTGTCACAAGATAAGTCAAGATATAATAAGATCCGCGAGAGCACAAAAATAATAATCACGGTCTAAAAATAAAATTTTTTACAGTTTTTTGTTCAATATTAAGATCTTTCTAATAGATGCATATTGACCATCAAGATTTAATCGTGATATTATTTCATTTAGCTGCGTTTGTAAGTTTGGGAAAAATTTCAGCGCATAGTTTGATAAAACTACAAATATGATATATATGCACGTAGATATATAATATATATATAATTTACATTGAGAATTATTTATGCAACAAAGTTCTAGCTTGGATCGTTATAGGCATTTCATCTCTATTTCTTATTGGTTGTGTTCTCACATGTACGATCCTATGAGATTTAATATTCAATATTGTTTAAGATTTTTTAATTTTTCTTAATTTCTCAAATCTCTCTTAATCTGCGATCGCGGTCTTTAATCAATGAGTATCGTAAATGAGTAAAGATATCAGTTAATGGGCACGTTTTAACGAAGACGGAGAGGTAACGCAAGTAGGTGATCGTATCATTAAAGCGGGTCAACGTCATGCATTTCGTAAGCCAGTATCCTGAAGTTGGAAAAGGAGAAACTGTGAAGCAAAAGCACGCGGGAGAAACGGGAACATCGCTTATTCTATATACGGTCATGTATGTCGGAGTCGTCGACTTCACGAATCTCGGGTAGTCCGCGTGCGCTCAGGCGATTTAAATCGACACCCAATTCACGATCCTTTTCCTAAAAACTGCTCGCGTGCGCTTCTATCGCACGTACAGAAACGAGCGTAATTGCTGAAGCACAATTTTCGTATTATCTATTTTCAAGTAATTACGTCAGCCATTTAAGATTCGTCTTTTTATGTATTTTTATTTTTTTCATCATCTCTTTATTAGCAATCAATCGCGTAAAGTTAAATCATTATCAAATTATATTTAATTAGAAGACGAAAATATAGAGCTATCATGTTTACTACTCATATCGATCGTTGTAATCTCGCGAGCGTGCATTACTGTTTACCTATGTAATGGCAACATATTATGGGTATTTATTGGGTCGAAGAAATAATGTGATAATTCTATTATACAGTCAATAATGCATATAATTGAACTCTCTGTGGGGTTAGAAAATTTATTTCCTACACACTTGGAAAGTATTTTTGCTTTGCAATATTGAATGAATCTAACTCTCAATTACTACACATATTGTAAGATGGTTGTTTGAAATTCAATATCGCCTTAATGCAGTTTATATATCTGAATCTAAAAATTTCCTAGCACATCTGCTAGTTGATTATCGTAATCTTTTACGAGTGCAAATTCAATTGACACATTATTATTGTCAACCATCTTTGCATTGAGTTTACGAGTTTACGCTTGTAACTATATAGTGTACAGAGGTAAAGTGTCCAATATGGCGGGTTCATTAGGAATGAATCAATTAGTGGCGCGGCTGATTGCCGATGCAATCATCGAGGGGATATGCAATTAGGAGGTGCTGCATGATTATTAAACCGCAGTTGATTCTTGCTCCATCATTTCCAAAACAACTATAGAAAATCCTATTTCAATCCTATTACAAATGTATTTTATGCCGTTATGTCATATAAAAAAGTAAAGAATATTAAATCTTAAATATCATCAAAGAATAAAGAGTGTTCTTATTAAAAGAACGCAACAAAATTATTAAACTCTTTCATGGAAAGAATAATTTGCTCAAGTATCTAAAAATTTAAAAGGTAGTCATAAATTTGAAAATAATTTTGTTGAGCCATCAAAATAATTCAGAAACTCAAGCATGACAAGCAATATTGCAAAAAGTTTTGACATACCAGTAACCAGCTTTAGTGCCCTACATAATTATTTGGATGAGTCAACAAAATTATATTTTTAGATCTGTATCTAGCTAAACTTTTAGTTACTACTGCAAAACCGTTCTTTCTATATTGGAGAAGTAACACTCTCTTTTAATTTATTTCTTTACAATATTTAATGAAAACGTATATTTTAAATGCTGTATTATCACATTTATTAAATCCATAGTTTCCCCCCATCGAAAAAAATCTTTTTTTTACTATACGATTATAATTAAATCAATACAAATGTAAAAAAAAAAAAAAA